>NC_052353.1:9043216-9084973 GCF_009727055.1 Benincasa hispida
GGCACACTGCAAATACGTTTCTCAAAACAACATTCATTGACTCTTCAAGTACATGAGTTCTTTTATTAAAAACTCTATATGCTTTACTACATGTAGAATTTCCTAAGAATATGCCAATGTCCGTTTTTGACTCAAATTTTCAAGTTTCCCTTTGTCTTTCAAAATAAAACATTTGCAACCAAAGACTTTGAACTAGCTAATATTTGGAGTTTTATTATTAAAAAGCTCATAAGGAGTTTTATCTAAAACAGGTCTTATTAAAACACGATTCATTACATAAGATGCAGTATTAACAGCCTTCAGCCCAAAAAGATTTTGGTAAATCATATTCATTAAGCATGGAGGTAGCTAATTCTTGTAAAGATCGATTTTTTCTTTCTACAACACCATTTTGTTGAGATATTTTTGGAGAGGAAAAATCATGAGAAATTCCATTTTCTTCACAAAATTTTCAAAAGAAGCATTTTCAAATTCTCCTCCATGATCACTTCTAATTTTCGAAATCATAAAACCTTTTTCATTTTGAATTCTTTTTTAAAAGCTAATAAAACATTTTAAAGCTTCATCCTTATGAGATAAAATAAACCCAAGTAAATCTCGAAAAATCATCAACATAATGTTTTCCACTTAGACTTACAAATCTAGTAGGTCGAAAAAGGTCCATTATGTAACAGTTTGCAAAGGTCTAGAAGTAGAAACCATATTTTCTTTGGTTTGAAAGAAGACTTAGTTGTTTACCCATTTGACAAGCATCACAAAACTCTATCTTTTTCAAAGTTTAATTTTGGAAAACTCTAACAAGGGATTTCTTAGAAATATTTGAAATTAAATGCATGCTAGCATGACCTAACCTTCTGTGCCATAACCACGAATCATCATGCAATGCAGATAAACATTTATTTTCTACTATTAGGACATTCTAATAGATCAATTAGTATAAACATTTTTTATCTCTATTTCCTACACAAACAGAACTTTTCCATCACATGCATTTTCTATTGTACAATTTTTATCACAAAAAATTACTCTATATCCTTTATCACATAATTGACTAATACTTAGTAAATTCATGCTTTAAACCATCAACCAACAAAACATTTTCAATAAGAAAATTCGAACCATTACTAATATTACCTTTGCCAACAATCTTACCCTTTTATTGTCACCGAAGGTAACGTATCCTCCATCTTTCTTTTCTAGGTATTGAATTTTGTGTGGTCTCAAGTCATATGTTTTGAACATCCACTGTCCAAGTACCACTTATTCTTTACGGATCTCAAACATACCTGAGAGAATTAATTCTCAAGATGTAACCTTAGTACCACAAATTTGTTTGGGTCCTTGGGGGTTAGCTAACAAAAATTTAGGAATCCATCTCTTTTCATTATAATATTTGATTTTCTTAAATTGCATGCATAAGCTTTTATGACCATGTTTTCCACATGCATGACAAATAATAGGACCTTCTTTGACAAAGTAGTTTGTAAATTTCTTTGTTTTTTGGTGAGATTTATAACCTAAGCCACTTTTATCAAATATGCATATTGCTTACCCATCATGATATCTAAATTCTTTTTCCCATTTGTAAATTTTTAAAAGAAGTACTGAAATATCTTCATTTTTATTTTCTAATAATTTATACTCTTCTTTATAAAGCATGCAAATTTGATTTAGATAAATCTAAGATTCTTTTCCTAATGTCTCATTTTCTCTTTTAGATTATCTAGCTCAATTAATATTATTATTTTCAGGCTAATTTTAGCATTTTTCTTCCTAAGAGACATATATTGCAACCTAGTTTTTCGAATTCAATTTTAACTTCATTATATGCTCAAGAGCTCAAAAAGTAAGGTTTTCAGGACTTACTCATCATCGTCGTCGTCGTCGTCTCCAAAAGCCATAAAGCATAGATTTGTGACTTCTTCCTCGCTTTTCAATTCACACTTTCATCGCTTTCGTCCCAAGTAGCTTTCATGGCCTTCTTGGTCTTCTTTGAAATGGCTTTTCTTTGAGGACAGTCCCACTTCACGTGTCCAGACTTTTTGCATTCATAACAGATGATTGTGTCTCTGTTGCTCTTTTCTCCTTTGCCTTCTTGATTGTTGACTTTCTTTGAGAAGTTCCTTTTCCTAAAATGATTTTTGAACTTCTTGGTCAAGTAAGCGAACTCCTCATCATTTAGTTCAGCTTCAATTTCAGAGTCCTCTTGAACTTGAGTAGACTTTAATGTTAGGCTCTTCTTCTTTTTGACATCTTCTTCTCCATTGGCCTTCATGATTATCTCATGTGTCATGAGAGATCCAACGAGCTCCTCCAGTGGAAATTTTAAGAGGTCTTTTGCTTCTTGGATCGCCGTCACCTTAGCTTCCCAACTCTTAGGCAATGATCTAAGAATTTTTCTCATATTTTCAGAGGTGGTATAAGATTTTCCTAATCCCTTCAAAGCTAACACATTAGTGAACCTAGTAAACATTTCAGATATAGTTTCATTTGCATCCATTTTAAACAATACATAATTATGAACTAACATGCTAATCTTTTGACTCTTTAACTTGATTAGTTTCTTCATGAGTTACTTCAAGCGTATCCCAAATTTCTTTAACAGAATTACATGCAGAGACTCGATTAAACTCATCAGGACATAAAAGCACAAAACAGACAATTCATGGCTTTAGCATTAATAGAAAACTTCTTTTTATCTTCATCATTAAACTCTTTTTCTTCCTTAGGAATATCTTTATTATCAACTATCTTTGTAGGAATTAAAGGACCATTAGAAACAATTTCCCATAGATTATAGTCAATAGAAATCAAATAAATTCTCATCTAGTTTTCCACCATGCATAATTATTTCCATCAAACAAAGGTGGCCTAGTGGTAGATTGACCTTCACTATACCCATTTATTCCAGTAGTTGCCATAAGCTCAAACAATTAAGTTTTTCGAAAAAGGAAGAGAATATAATAATTTTTTTTAAAGATTTTTATAAAGAGAAATATTTTTCCAAAATTTAGATTTTAATAAAAAAGATTTCAAAGATTAAGAAGTAGAAAAAAAAATAATGGTTTTAATAACCAATTTTCAAAAAAAAAATCCAATGAAAACGGCTTTTAAAACTCAACTTTTCAAAATTTTTACAAAAATTAGAAAATTTTCAGATTTAATAAGATTAAAAAAAAAAACAAAATGTAAAATCAAGAAAAAAAATTACAAATTTTTTTTGAAATAAGAAAACCGAGCTACCCGCTCTGATACTAATTGTAAGATCTAAAGGCAACACTAGGGGGAAGGTGAATAAGGTTACTAATTTTTAAAAAATAATTTTATCTTCAAACAATGCTCAATAAAGTTAAGCCATTAATTTGATTAAAAGTTAAGCCACTAATTTGATTAAAGAAAATTTATGCAAGACAAAACTTAAATCATGCAAGCTATGATAACTTCAAATTTAAAGACAATTTAATCAAGGATAAATTTAAATAACACCACTCTAAAAATTAAATCATGCAATTAGGAAAGATTAAAAATAACTAAGACAAGAAGCAAAAAATTGAAAACCAGAAATAAAAAGAGAGAGGAAAAGAAAACACCGGGAATTATAGTGGTTCGGCAAATTGCCTACTCCACTCTCCAAGACTCCTTCTTGGGTATTTCACTAAGTGATCTCTTGCAGGTGAGAGACCAAATCGACACCACGAACCTCTTTTTCTTAGACTAAGAGGAAACCCAAGATCCTTTTTACTAGTTCAGGATCAAACCAATTTCTTTTTTCTCACAACCAAGGGTTACCCACACCTTAATATAATTCCTAAAATTAAAAGAAAACCTCACAATATTACTCTTGAAGGCTAAATACACAAGTTGAGGACTCAGAAAAAAAAACACAAAAATAACTCTTAGGAGACAAGAATTTGAGAGAAGTAGAGAGAATTGAGAGCTAAGACTTGATAGCTTTTTTTGGTGTATCAATAGAAGAGTAAAATCAAGTTAAATTTATAGGCGAGAGGGATAAATTTTGGTCATTTGGATATGATTGCAAATGAAGGGTGGCGATTGAATAAAAATAGAAAAGAAAAGGTTTGTAATTAAGAGAGAAATTTTGAAAGATTGGAATTATTGAGATTTAGAGAATAAAAAGATTTGAAGGATGACATTTAGGAAGGAAATCAAATTTGAAAAGGCTGAAATTTTGGTGAGAATTTGGAGAAAATTGGATCAGAAAGGAAATAAAAATAAAAAATAGCCGGATGATATAGGCACCACGAGCATAGGAGAGGAGATTGAGCGTCACGCGCATGCAATTCGGTGTGAAAGAAACTGCAGGCACGTGCGGTGCACGCGCGCGTCCATGCGTGAAGCTGGGGTGACCGCCACTTGTCATTATCTCATTCGTCAACGGTCGCCATGTCATCTGCCATGCCATCTATATTGACCGTTTTGTGTGCCACGTCAGCCGCCACGTCGAATGCCACGTTAGCAAGGTGCCACGTGTCACTACCACATTGGATTTTCTTTCCAATCTTCTTTTGCTTATAACTTTCTCGTTTGAACTCCGATTTGAGCGATTCAAATTGCGTTGGAATCATATTTTCAAGCTCTACAAGATAGTAACTCTGAAATACTGAAAATGTTGTAAAAAAAATCTGAGTTTGTTATCATCAAAATACTTGGTTTGATTGAAGCCCTAAAGCTAACAATATGTTCATGTCATTAACTCATAAAATGAAGAATTCACCTCTTGGTGTTTCATGTCACATTTGTCTTGTCTCTAAGATGCATGCTCAAGTTAATTTTAGACAAAAAGTTAACTTTATCTCTAAAGCTACTTCTTTCCTTGTTTAATAAAGTCCATGATACCTTACTTTCTCAAGCAGTTGATTATTTCTACTTAAATCAATTTGTTATATAGATTCTAGCAATGGATTGAGCATACATTAAGCAAGATGAACTTTAATTTATTCAAAACTCGTGAAGATGTCAGTTTTAATCTTTTCAACTCATTAGAAATTTAGTTGTTCATGATGGAGAGAAGAAAAAAGCATGGATATGAGAGATAATGGAAATCATATTCATATTAAGAAGTAATGAGTTTCTCAATCTCAAAGTATGAATACAAATTGAAAATAACAAGAAAATGGAGTAAAGTTCAGAAATAGAGATGTCAAGTCGTCAGTTGCAATGTCTTGCTCCATTTGGCTTTGATGGAGGCTGCTTCAAGGTGGTTGCAATAGAAGTATATGGTGCTCTTTTGCTTTTCAGAGAAGAAGATTGAGCTATCACTTAGAATTCTTTAAGGAGAAACTCGAGGAAGTTAGGTAGAATTTCATCCAATCTCTTGGTAGAAAGTCTAACACTTAGCTTAAATTGGCTAATTATAGGCATCAAAAGGAAGCTTCTTAGCCTTTTCCTAATGATGAGTTGACACCTTGCATCTAATTTCATGCCCTATTGCATTGAATACTCATCATAAATTCATTGGTTATGGCGTGTCTGTCTCAAATCAGCTACCAACTTGCACTTTGATGTGACGTCCACTGCTCATGCGTTTTTCGTTTTCTTCTCTTCATGTTTCTGCTCAATGCATGGTTCTTTGCATGCAAGATTGAAGTTGATCTGATCTCTTTATACGTCCACGACTGCAACTTTTGTTTCCTTAGCCAAAATTTGCTTCTTTTTCATCAAAATACTGTGTTATAAAATGTCAGATTTTATAATTTTCAAAATAAAGAGTTTTGTAAACGTATGAATGCAAGACTTATTTATTTACATGAATTTCATTTCAAGTTAATTAATTTTTCTCTGAATTTTCCTAATTATTCTAAATAAAAAATTACAATAACTTGTATTTCTACAGGTTATCAGATAATCTACGGAGCCAAGGGGTGTGCCTGATTTCATGTTTGGCTTGGTTGAGATTGACCATCTTCATTAGGCTATATTTTGGACACAAAATGTTATATTGGATTGGAGCATACATGGAATGTGTCCAATTAGTTATTTGTTAGGGTCGACATCAGCCTTAGCCTTGACTGAGACCGAAGTCAAGCACATAAATTTGGGCTTGGCTCAAACTAACCTTCTCTCCTAAGCCCATTTTGGGTTTATGATGCTATTTTTAGCCCAAACCTTATTTTCTTCAACTGCTTCTATTCTTATTTTCTGTCAATTATACCATTCAATCCAAAATAAGCCATAACATATATAATGTAAATACATTTTTAAATTCACTGAAGAAAGTTAATAAATACTAAAAAGTTCTTAGAAAAGTTCAATAAATTAATGGTAGGACTAAGCTTTATTTATTTATTTATTTTAGAATACAAGAGAAACATAGAAACTAAGAAGAGCGACAATCAATAAATAACAAGGAATCCTCCCATAGGAGATCATCTTCAAGCCAAATCAATGAGGAACAACATTGTCAGACATGAGAAGTAAGCTTGTGAGTCACAACATTACAATGGCACTTAACAAATGAGAAACCCTCAATGATACCTGAACATTGTAAATCATGCAAAGAATCCAAGCTAAAAAAAATGTATCTCGTTTGAATATTGACTAGAGGTCTTCAGAAGGTCCCATAAAATCAATAAATCTGTCTCGGCCCGTAGATGACGAATACCAGCTTCGAATGCCTTGAAAATGGCCTCATGGGGAGTCAAAGCTTTAGCAAGCTCCACATAACCAATAAAAGGCTGAAAATTTTCTATGATCATGAAAGACTCACCATTGGAATCACGAAAAATAGCTCTAAGATCCACCTCGTTGCTTCTAATAGAAGCATAAGAATTCACCTTAAAAGACCCTGAAGGTGGGGTCATCCAAGTAGCCTCCAATGGGAGGATAGTCCGAAAAACCTATCCCATAATCAAGGACTAAGAATTATTCAAATAAGCTAAATTTGAGTATTTTAATGTACATAGGTATTTGTTTAAACTATAAGACCAAATTTGAACTTTTAAATTACATGGACTATATTAGAAGAATTCCTAAAAAGGAAATATAGAAAAATTGTATGCCCAATGTTAAGATATTGTGTGACAAATAAATAGAAAAATGGCATTCAACATATCTCAACATCAAAAAGTCTTTTTTTTTTCTTTACAATATGCGAGGTAGGAGAATCGAACATCTGACTTAGAGGTTTATAGTACCAACTTTATATCAATTAAGTTAGCTTATATTAGTAACACATACGTCTATTAGGGGTCATTTGGTTTAAAGGAATTGTTAAAGTGTTCACTTTGTTTGATAGAAGGTGTTTATAGAGTTAGACATGACAAATATATATTCCCATAAACCTTTTTTCCATTGATAAGGGTGTTGACTGAGAAATTTCAACAAATAACAGATTGACAAGTAATTAATTTAAATTAATGATTGATAAATTTGAGACCAATTAAAAATTTACATGTGTTCTTAAATTTAATTAAAAAAACATGAAAGTTGGTAAATTAAATGACACAACTTTTTTAAGCATTGATCCATTGAGCAATGTCATCTTGTCAAATCAAATTATGTCAATGATAATTGGGCCCAAAGCTAGGTTAGCATAGGCTTATTAAAATAGATCGGGTCATACATACTCTAAGTAAATAGGTCTAATTACACAATTGTATAATTTTTTCTATTTTCTACATGAATATTCTAATGGACTCTTGTTTTACATAGAAGTTTGACCCAATTTACTCTTTCAATCATCATTAATATTTACTTTTTCTTTAAAAAATATATAATAATTAATACCAAAATAAGCACGTAAGGGAAGTATAAAGTTTCTTGCGGTTATGAACTTCCCAAATATGATTTACACAAATAAGAAAAAATTTTCAAAAAATTCAAAAATTGTTGCCCTCATAAATGAAAGTAAGAATCGACAAGAAGCTTCAAAGGAGAAACAAAGTAGATTGAATATATACATCACTAGTGTTTAAATTTTTCTAGAAATAAATCAAGGTATGTTTGATAAATTCATGAACAAAACAATTTGTATAATGTATCATCTTATATATCGAACAACATATACGATGTAATATTTATATTTTTCCATATATTTATAAACATGCTAAAAAAAACTATGGTATATGAGATGTATATTAACATTTTCTAGTATATTACTAGTATATGAGAAAAACTTGATGCATGCAAGTGAACGCGGTCAAATTATAATAAATTAAATGGCATAAATGCCGAGTATTGTCCTTAGGGAATCAAATTCCTTTTAAGTTTGGATACATGTCTTATATTGTGAAGTATTTTAACCGTTTCATCTTCTAACTTCAAAAAGATTGAGACTATTCCATAACAAGACAAACATAGTTATTGCCTATGTAAACAACAACTCTATCTAATTATGTATTGGTGTTGAACCAATCTTTGTTGGTGTCATGTGAAAAGTGTTGGAGTTGATGATCTAAATCTCATAGGGACCTATAGTTTGTAATTGTATTGTACAAACATTTCATTTATGTAATAAAATATGTGATTTTTTTTTCAAAATTATTTACATTTACCACAAACCAATAAACTAACATCTAAGGTTGTCTTGTAGCTTAAACATGTATGTAAAGACATACGGGTGGATCATGTTTAAGTGATAACCTAAATGGTCTGTAGTAGATGGATAAGGTTGGATTGTTGGGATTGATGTCCTAATTCTCCCGGAGTCTCGTTATTTGTAATATATACACATTGTTATGAATAAAATAAGAGTTATTTTAGTCTGGAATTTACTTATATCCAATAAACAAAGCTTCATGGTTATCACATGTAAACTTAAGCATGTATATGAGATATATAAGTGGATCATGCCTTAAGTGATAACCTAAATAGGTCTGTAGTATAAGGATTAAGGTGGAATACCAGATCCTGGTAACACTACGGATACGATCCGCTTTGTAGAGGTTTGCAAATATTGTGAACTACTACAGATGGTAGATCCTGACCATTCACGTGGAGACATGCGAGCAGGAGTGTCCTATACAAAGAGTTAGTATAAGACCGGACCATGAGATGATTTGTCTCTGTATACAACGCCGTTGATACTGGAGACTTACATCTCACCTAAATGACCACATGTGACATGACCTCAATGCTGAGTGTTTTGGAAACTTTTACCTTTGAGGGTAGTCCTTTGATTAGTATCGGTGAGAGTGGCCATATTGCCAACTCAACATACCCACCTTTTTGGGGTCTTGTCTAATTAGAGAGCTGGGAACTCAGTTACACAAGATGAAATTCACTCTTTCTCCGAAGCAGGGGTAAGTAGATAGATTGCTCTCTTAAAGACTGATTCCGGGGTTTGAACATAGTGACCACACTTCTCTTTGAAAGAGAGAACTAAGTCATAGTAGGATGTTCATTAGAGGGATCAGTGGTACTTAAGGAGTTAGATGTAACTACAAGGGTATAACAGTTATTGGCCCAACTATACTTACGAGCGATCCATGAAGGGTTATCATACTGTTGATTAGTTAAAATGGACACATAATATATCTGTAGTAAGGAAAGTTCAGCTGTCCGTCCTTAGTGGAGTGCCTGGCAGTTAACGGATGGTGGATCCTGTGACTAAAGAATTTAGTCAGTTATTCACGTACCGTTGGAGCTTCGAGCTACAGGTCCATAAGGTCCTTTTGGTAGCTCAATGGATTCAAGTTGAGGATCAATTCTTGGTGTTGATTTAAAATGTTCAAATTGACAAGAGGTAATTCGATTGTATATGATATGATCGGTATGGTATATGAGATATATCAAGTAGAGGATTAATGTAAATGAGATTTACATTAAGGACCATGGAATAGAAAAAGAGCTATGGTTTATATGTTTCATGAGATGAAATATTAAAACTATAGGTTATAAATATAGTATGGTAAGTTGGTTATCATATATATTTATAATAATATTAATTATTGGATAATTATCTCTTTTTCTCTAATAACCAATTGAGCGAGAGATTATTTGTGGTTTCATGGTAACCGTGAGATAAAAGGAAGAATGTTTTTCTAAATTTAGAAGTTGATGATTTGAGATTTCCATTCTTGGAAATTACTCATGGCGGCTGTCAAGTAATTAGATTTGCTAAACGACAGCTTGGAGAGACTAGACGATCATGAAGTGTTCTATACGATAGACACTCAGCTGGCCGATTAGCTAAACGATCGTGCAACTTTTGCTAAATGATCGCATAGTGTTTGTTAAACAATTGGGCATTGTCTATACGATAAACCTTGCCATCTCCCACTTGCTCAATCGTTTACACGATTGTTCCTCCGGTCTCGTCCTCTAACCAAGTCCACACAGAACCCACACCTCCGGTCTCGTTTTACACCTGTATCAGAACCTAAATAAGCTCCAAGGTAGCCATCGTGGTGGTGTCATACTCAACTCGACATGTCACACGGGGTTCATGTTAGTTTTGCTAAACCTTATTGGATGTTGTATGTTTTTTCAATGGGTATTTGCTTAAAACCTAACGTAGGTCAATGTGTTTTTGTTTTCAGTAACTTGTTTGTATTTCCATTTAAAGCCTTTAATTTGACCGATTACATACAGTAGAAAGAGTCTTGTAAAACGTGTGGTAAACGACCTCGAATTTGTCATAGTTGAGGAATGTCCTCAAGTCCTGACCCTTGATGCACCGCGAAGTGTACGCAATGCATATGAGGTGTGGATGAATGCTAATTCATTGGCCCAACTTCACATATTGGCTAGCATACCTGATGTTTTAGCCAAAAGGGTTGAAAACATGGTCATTGCACGCAAGATCATGGACTTGTTGCAAGAATTGTTTGAACGTCAATTCTTACATTTCGAGCACAAAGGGATGGATGACAAAACTAGTAGTGTTAGTTCCCAAGTTAAACTCTAGGAAGAGGAAACAATTGTTGCTGACTCGGTTGAGGTTCATGGAAAAAAAGTGTTCTCTGAAATGCAACTTGGAGCTTATTTAGGTTCTGATACAAATCCCACTACTCTCCAAAAAAGAAGGATGTCTAAAGACAGTAAATCTGATCTATTGGTCTTGGAGACGTGTTTGGTAGAGAATGATGATTCTGCCTGGATCATTGATTCTAGCGCTACTAACCACGTCAGTTCCTCTTACCAAGGATTCAGTTCCTGGCAAACGTTGCCACAGGGAGAGATGATTCTCCGAGTTGGTACTGGTGAGGTTGCTTCAGCTGTTGCTATAGGCAGGCTGAAGTTATTTTTGGACAAGAAACGTTATCTGTTACTGGATAATGTTTTCGTAGTTCCTCATATCAAGAGGAACTTAATCCCGGTTTCTTGTCTTATTGAACAAGAGTATACTGTCTCATTTTCTGAGAATAAAGTGTTTATTTTCAAGAATAGAATGGAGATTGGTTTTGGTTTTGATTCAATGGAAAGTAACTTGTATGTACTAAGGTTGTTAGTCATAAAAGCCTTGTTTAACACTGAAATGTTTAGTACGACAACAACAGCTAAAAGACCAAAGATTTTTCCTAAGGAAAACGCCCATCTTTGGCATATATGGTTAGGTCACATCAACCTTAATTGGATTGAGCAGTTCATGAAAAGTGAACTTCTAAAGAGTTTAGAAGAAAACTCCTTGCTGGTGTGCGAATCATGCCTCGAAGGCAAGATGAACGACCTTTTATTGGAAAAGGTTACAGAGCCAAGGAAGCCTTAGAGCTTGTACATTCAGACCTCTGTGGTTCGATGTGTGTTAAGGTTCGAGGTGGGCATGAATATTTCATCTATTTCGTAGATGATTATTCAAGGTATGGATATCTCTACCTAATGCAACTTGTCTGAAGCCCTTGACAAGTTCAAGGAGTATAAGGTTGACATTGAAAACTTGTTAAGTAAGAAGATAAAAACACTACGATCTGATCGTGGTGGAGAAGATAAAAACACTATGATCTGATCGTGGTGGAGAGTATATGAACCTCCAATTCTAGAACTATATGATAGAACATGAGATTGTGTCCCAACTCTCAGCCTCAGATACACTTCAGCAGAATAGTGTATCAGAAATAAGAAACAGAACCTTGTTAGACATGGTTTGGTCTATGATGAGTTATGCTCATCTTCCAGACTTGTTTTAAGGTTTTGCAGTAGAGACTACTTGCTATATTCTAAACAACGTTCCCTCGAAAAGTGTTTTTGAAACACCTTTTTGAGTTGTGGAGAGGCCGTAAAGGTAGTTTACGCCACTTCAGGATTTGGGGGTGTCCGACACACGTGCTTGTGACTAACCTGAAGAAGTTGGAACCGCATTCAAAGTTTGCCTCTTTGTAGGCTACCCCTGGGAAACGAGGGGTGGATAATTCTATGATCCGAGTGAGAACAAAGCGTTTATTTCTACAAGTGCTATCTTCTTGGAAGAAGACCACATTCGGGATTATAAATCACAAAGTAAGCTCGTTTTACATGAGATTTCTAGTGAGACTGAGACTACTGAAAGTTGAACAAGAGTTGTTGAACAGGCCGATAGATCAACAAGAGTTGTTGATGTCGATGCATCTAGTCTACAAGCTCAAGAGTTGAGACTGCCTAGACGTAATGGGAGGGTTATGAATCCACCAGATCGCTACATGGGTTTGACTGAAGCTTAGAACGTCATTTCTAATGATGAGGTCGAGGATCCATTGTCTTTTAATAAAGCAATGGAGGATGTTGACAAGGATGAATGGATTAAAGCCATGAACCAGGAGATGGAGTCTATGTACTTCAATAATGTCTGGGAGCTTGTGGATCCGCCTGATAAGATAAGACCTATTGGGTGTAAGTGGATCTATAAGCGAAAGAGAGGTGTAGATGGAAAGGTGCAAACCTTTAAGGCTCGACTCGTGGCAAAGAGTTATACCCAGGTCGAGGGAGTTAACTATGAGGAAACTTTCTCACTTGTTGTCATGCTCAAGTCTATCAGGATACTCTTGTTCATAGCTACATTTTATAATTATGAGATATGACAAATGGACGTCAAGATTGCCTTTTGTTGGCAAATCGCTGATAGGTATGATTGATGATGTTCTATGCTCGAAATGATGCAATACTACTGTTAGATATGCGTTAATTATGGATGTTCACGTAGTATGCCATGCGTTGTCACAAGTTTCCTTACGATGGAACCAAGTGTAATTCCACTGCAAGTTTCTCAGTGTGATCCAAGGTCAAACTTAGGGACTGTTTTAGGTTATTGTGATATGTTCACGATATATGCGACTAGGTTTTCAATCTTTAAAAAAAATTGTGTTTGTACAGGTGTATAAATTGCGCTAAAATAAAGTAAAGCAGTAAAAATGCAATAATAAAATAAAATTCAATAAACCTAAGCTAGATGATACAAGATACATGTTTCATGTTACAAGATGTTGGGGCCAAGGCTGGCTGTGAAAGTTATGCAAAGACGTGGAATGCGGCAGCAAGTCTTGTGAACAGAATAGAAAGAGAAAGATAAATAATATAAACAGTGCAAGTTCTCAATTGCGTTGAAGCTAGAAATACTGTTCCACTCTTCTCTTGGTGTACACCTTTCAGTGATCGACCACGTTCCCACATGTCTGTGGTGAAACAGAGAATAACGTAATGAACGCAAGGTTGCTTCCATGTCTGCAAGTACTACTCGCTTTAGTTAACTCATTTTTCTAACCCTCTCTCGATAGATCAGAATGGCATCTTCACTTCTGCTCTCACAGGTGAAGATGCCGTCTAAAATGCCTTAGCTAAACGTATTTTATACCTTTAACACAGATTAAGTACTTGTTTGATTCATATTAACTATTAGGGGATTAAAAATACATCATGGAGAAAATGATTAATGAAGGAATGAAAATAGACAGAGAATGGTATATGAAAGCTATCGAAACATTTAATATATCTATTAAGTGTTTGATACATGGTGGTGTGTGAATGAAAAGATAAAGAGAAAGTGAAATACAACGCTGAAAGAGATAGAACAGATACAAACAAGTGCCAATATCTTGGCACTGATTCGATGGAGATCTGCTTGCCGGTTAGGATGGATTTGATGGTAGGGAGAGTTTCCCTCTCAGGCTTGCTCCACCGGTAGCAGAGATCTATGCACAGAGCTTTCGATCGAGTATTCGACAGATTAGATATGAGATTCACCTCTCGGCCTTATCTCGCCTTCTTCCCGAATTTCTTCACTTAAGCACTCAGCTCAGCCTTTTCTCTCAATAGTTTAGCAGCACTTAGCCCCATATCAAGTAGCATAAGCTTTCTTTGAAATCTATGGGGTAGTTATAGGTGCAGGTCTTTGACTCCGTCCTTGTGGTCCCTACTGATGGTTATGGTAATTCCGAAGATGGTGGGATATTATTCCTTCTGTTATGCAATCAGACCGTCAATCTGCATAACCGTTAGTTGTACACGTATTTCAATCCTCCGCTTTTGCGTTGCTCAGTTGCATCTTTCGATCGTGGATTTGCATGTGGTGTTGTTTTTATTATTGCATGCGGTTGAATGTTACCTTTGGATCGACTGTCGCATTGCGCCGTCATTGCGGTGATCGTCTCTTCATTGTTGATTGACTGGCGTAATGTGATAGAGATGTGTTGATCAGTTTCTCGTGAGCCTTGAGCGCAAGCGGTGACTTGGTTTCCTGCAAAACAGAGTAAAACTCGACTTGTCTTCCATCTTTATGGCGTTAGTGGGTGTAATTGTGATCATTTATAATTATTATAATTCTAAGCTAATCTTCATACAATCGGCGCATATTTACTAACTTGTGGCTGCAATATCTAGATAGATGGCATAAATAACTTGTATTTCTACAAGTTATCACCTTTCTTAATGGTAATCTTGAGAAGACCATCTACAGGGCTCAACCAGAGGGGTTCGTAGTTCCAAATTAAGAGAAAAGAGTTTGCAAGCTTAATAGATCCATTTATGGGCTGAAGCAAGTGTCTAAATTGTGGAACATTAGATTTGACACTGCGGTCAAATCGTTTGGCTTTGATCAGAATGTTGATGAGCCATGTGTTTACAAGAAGATCATCAATAACTCAGTAGCTTTCCTAGTGCTGTATGTGGATGATATCCTACTCATTGGGAATGATGTAAGGTATCTGACTGGCATTAAAAAGTGGTTAGCTGCCTAGTTCCAAATGAAAGATTTGGGTGAGGCACAATATGTTCTAGGGATCCATATCATTCAGGATTGTAAGAACAAGAGGTTAGCCTTGTCTCAGGCATTGTACATCGATCAAATGTTGATCAGGTACAGGATGCAAGATTTCAAGAGGGGATTGTTACCCTTCAGGCATGGAATCGTTTTATCTAAGGATTAGTGTCCTAAGACACTTCAAGAAGTTGAGGAGATGAGATGGATTCCCTATGCTTCAGCTGTTGGAAACTTAATGTATGCAATGTTGTATACCAGACCCAACATTTGCTAAGTAGTAGGGATTATCAGTTGATATCAATCCAATTCAGAATTTGATCACTAGACAGCGGTCAAGACGATCATAAAATATCTTCGGAGAACGAGGGACTACATGCTCGTATATGGAGATAAGAATCTGATCCTTACAGGATACACAGACTCTGACTTTCAGACCGATAGAGATTCTCGTAAATCGATATCGGGGTCAGTGTTCACTCTGAATGGAGGGGTTGTAGTGTGGCGAAGCATCAAGTAAGGATGCATCGCAGACTTCACTATGGAAGCCAAATACGTAGCCATCTTGTGAAGCAGCTAAGGAGGCTGTTTGGCTGAGGAAGTTCCTTTCAGATTTGGAAGTTGTTCCAAATATGGATTTTCCTATCACTCTATATTATGATAATTAGCGGGGTTGTGGAAATATCGAAGGAGGCTCGGAATCATCATCAAGGCAAGCATATAGAGCAAAAAAACCACTTGATCAGGAGAAGATTGTGCATCGCGGTGATGTGATAGTCACGAAGATCGCGTCGGAGCACAACGTTGCTAATCCCTTTACAAAGGCTCTCACAGCTAAAGTGTTCGAGGGTCACCTGGAGAGTCTGGGTTTGCGGGACGTGCGGCATCTTGTCTAGGGCAAATGGGAGATGATACTAGGTTGCCCTAGTTTATTGTATATTGTACATGTATTTATCTTGTATTGTACATTAGTCTCCCGAGGTATTAGGATAAATGGGAGATTGTTGGGATTGGTGTCCTAATTCTCTTGGAGTCTCGTTGTTTGTAATATATACACATTGTTATGAACAAAATAAGAGTTATTTCATTCTGGCATTTACTTATATCCAATAAACAAAGCTCCATGGTTATTGTATGTAAACTTAAGCATGTATATGAGATATACAAGTGGATCATGCCTTAAGTAATGACCTAAATAGGTCTGTAGTATAAGGATTAAGGTGGAATACCTGATACTGGTGAAACTATGGATACGGTCTGCTTTGTAGAAGTTTGCAAGTTTTATGAACTACTATAGATGGTAGATCCTGACCAGTCATGTGGAGACATGCGAAGGGGGGGGGGTGTCCTATACAAAGAGTTTGTATAAGACCAGACTACAAGATGATTCGTCTCTATATACAATGTCGTTGATACTGGAGAATTATATCTCACCTAAATGACCATATGTGACATGACCTCAATGCTGAGTGTTTTGGGAACTTCTGCCTTTGAGGGCAGTTCTTTGATTAGTATGGGTGAGAGTGGCCAGATTGCCAACTCAACATGCCTATATTTTTGGGGACTTGTCTAATTAGGGAGCTAGGAACTTAGTTACACAAGATGGAATTCACTCCTTCCCCGAAGCAGGGGTAAGTAGATAGATTGCTCCCTTCCGGGGCTTGAACATAGTGCCCACAGCTTCTCTTTGAAAGAGAGAACTCAGTTATAGTAGAACTATGACTTATGTTCATTAGAGGGATCAGTGGTACTTAAGGAGTTAGATGTAACTACAGGGGCATAACAGTTATTGGCCCAGTTGTACTTTCAAGCGATCTGTGAAGGGTTACCGTACTGTTGAAGACTGGTAACACTACGAGTATAGCCCATGTTGTAGATGTTATAATTGTTGTAAAGTGCTACAAATGATCTGATCTTGATTATTCATGTGGAGACATATGACTAAGGATATTCTATACGAAGGATTTGTATAAGACCGGACCACGAAATGTTGTAAAGTGCTACGAGAATGCTTCTTCCATGAAAGACTGGATTCTTTGATAATGCTATGGCCGAACCATTATCGCAAATAAAATAGTCTCACTTCTTTGAGCACACTTCAATTCTTTCAACATCCACTTAAGCCATAAAGCTTGACATTCAGCTGCAGATAAGGAGATATATTCTGCTTTAGTAGTAGAAAGACAACAACAGACTGTTTCTTTGAAGTCCATAAAAAAACAAAAATACCTAAACTGATGCTAAAAACATAACTAGATGTATTTTTATGATCTTCATTACCGCCCCAGTCACTATCACAAAAACTAGTCGACACTGATTTTGGAACTTTCTTGTACTAAATACAAAATTATGTTGCCAAGAATGTAACAAATAACTCTTTTACCTGCTTTCAAATGATTTATCTTCGGGTTTTTCATGAATCTACTTAACATACTTACAACAAATAAAATATCAGGTCTTGTTGCCGTAAAGTATATCAATCTTCCAACTAAACTTTGATACAAACCTGGATCAACTTCTTCTCCAATATCATTCTTGCTCAATTTCAAATTTCCATCCATAGGCATGTTGCAAGAAAATGCATTTTTTATCCTGAATTTTTTTAGCAAATCACGAGCATACTTTTGTTGTGAGATGACGATTTCTCCATCTTCTTGATTAACTTCAATTCCGAGAAAATAATGGATAAGACTCATATCAATCATCTCAAAATTCCTTTTCATAGAATTCTTAAAATCATCAAACAACAATTTATCATTCCAGGAAAGAGTAAATTATCAATGTACAGTGAAACAATAAGAAATTTTCCATGCATATCTTCTGTGACATAGAGTTCATGCTCATATGGACACCTTCGAAATCCCGTCTTTAGGAAGAAACTACCGATGCGGTTGTACCAAGCTCACTGAGCTTTCTTCAATTCATATAAGTCCTTTTTCAACTTGTACACCTTTTCTTTTTCTCCTCTTTTCACATGACCCAAAGGTTGTTCAACGAATATCTCTTCCTTCAAGTATCCATTCAAAAAAGTGGATTTTACATTCATTTCATAAAATTTCCATTCATTTTGAGCAGCTAAAGACAAAATCAATTGTATGGTCTCAATTCTTGTAACAAGAGCAAATATTTATTCATAATCTACACCATATTCCTACTTATATCCTTTCACAATAAGTCTTGCCTTGTATTTTCAACTTTACCGTCTGACTTCAACTTTGTTCTCTACACCCATTTTACTTCAAGAGCTTGTTTGTTTGTTGGAAGCTCCATCAACTCTCGTGTGTCATTTCATTTTTTCTCATCAATTTATTGATTCATTGCAATCTTCTATTTCTCATCTTGGATCGCCTCATCAAAATTTATAGGTTCAACACTAGCAAATGATGTAAATTAGCAAAATGATCATCGCCAATTCTGCTTGTAACATTATAAATTTCTTGAATATTTATCATCCTCCTTGGTGAGATTTCATCATCATATGTAGAAGATGATGCCACCGTTTGAACTTCTACTTGCTTCGAGTCTTGAGCACCTCCATTCCCATCCATGCTAACATGAAATGGACTTTCAGCTTCTCCAACGACATCCCAGTTCAAGGATTCATCTTCATTGAAAATCACAACTCGGCTGATAATAATCTTTCTCGACACGGGATTATATAATCGACAAGCTTTAGAATTTTCACTATAGCCTACCATAATACATTTTTCATATTTATCATCCAACTCACCTCTTAGCTTATCTGGTATATGATAATAAGCTATACTCCCAAACACTCTTAAGTGAATAACACATGGTTTTTAATCGCACGATGCTTCATAAGGAGTTATACCTGGAACATTTTTTGTTGGAGCTCAATTCAAAATGCAAGCAGTGCATGCAACAACATCTCCCTAAAACACTGGCATCTTTTTTTCTTTTAGCATATTTCTCGCCATTTTCATGGTCGTTCTATTCTTTTTCTCTGCAACTTCATTCTGTTGTGGAGTCATTTAAGTGATCATTTGATATTGATCATTGGGGATGATACCCTAAATCTCGTGGGTCATGTAGTTTGTAATTGTATTGTAATTGGATCACGTTTAAGTGATAACCTAAACGGTCTGTAGTAGATAGATAAGATGGGATACCTTATCCTGGTGACACTACGAATACGACCCACTTTGTAGATGTTACAATTGTTGTAAAATCTTACAAATGATATGATCCTGATCATTCAAGTAGACACATGTGAGCGGAGATATTCTATACAAAAGGGTTTGTATAAGACCGAACCACAAAATGAATAGTCTCATTACATAACACTGTTAATAGTAAAGACTTACATTTCACCAAGATGACCATAGGTGACATTATCTGAATCCTGAGTGAGTTGTGAACTTCTGCCTATGAAACCAGTCCTTTGATTTGCATGGGTGAAAGTGACTAGTTTGCCAACTCAATATGCCTATCATTTTGGAGATTCATCTGATTAGGGAGCTGGGAACACAACTACACAAGACGACATTCACTCCTTCCCTAATGTCGGGTTAAGTAGATAAATTGCTCCTTTAAAGGCTGATTCTGGGGCTTAAACAATGTGGCGTCACACCCTCTCTTGGCCCGAAATGGGTTTGGTCATAGTTGGACTATAACTTATTATTCATTAGGGGGATCGGTGGTACTTAAGGAGTTAGATGTAACTATAGGGGCAAAACGACAATTTTGGCCCAACTGTACTTATGAGCAATTTGTGAAGAGTCATCACACTATTGACTGGTTATATCCAATGGACGCAAAGAATATATTTTTAGTGCAAAGAATGTAGTTGTCGGTCTTTAGTGGAGTGACCGACAGTTAATAGTGAAGGAACTCGTTTTAGAGAAATCCTTGAGCAGAAGCAGATTGTCCAAATGCCATTTT
Organism: Benincasa hispida; assembly: GCF_009727055.1. Classification (NCBI taxonomy): domain Eukaryota; kingdom Viridiplantae; phylum Streptophyta; class Magnoliopsida; order Cucurbitales; family Cucurbitaceae; genus Benincasa; species Benincasa hispida. The sequence continues at coordinate 9,063,243 of NC_052353.1, forward strand.
GATTGAAAAACTCAATTTATATTGAACATACAAGATATGCATTCTAAACAAATTACAACATGCTTTTTATAAAGAAAAGGATTCAAGAGATACTACCTTTGAAAAACTTTTCTTCTTGTAAATCCCTCGAACGATCACGAACTTGAACACAGTAATCCTTGAAGACTTTCTTCAAAAACTTCACGAACCAAAACAGACATTACCACAGGGAGCCTTCGGTATTCTTAGGGTGAGAGTCCAGGAGTGCTGGGCTCTAACTATTTTGGTTTGGATGGTTTGTTTGAGTTTGAAGGAGGAAGAAGATTGAAGAAGATAGAACGCTTTAGTTCACTCTATCGTATAGAAAACTTCAATCGTGTAGGTTCTCACGTAAGTCTTTAAGGAAGAATAGAAACTAAATTCTTTTATTCCATTTGCCATAAAATCAATTAACCACCTACTAAGGTAGTTGGAGAGAAATTTGAATTATTATCCAAAATAATAATATTAATATGAATAAATATGATAACTAACTTATCATATCTTATGTATATTAAACTATATGTTATATCAAATATAACACATAATCTATAGTTTTAATATTGTATCATATATAATATAAACTATAGTTCATTTTCTCTATTTTATGGCATTTAATATAAATCATATTTATATTAAATTTAACAACTATGAATCACATTCATAGTAAATATATTTGAATCCCATTAAAATATTTATTTCCTCCAAATAAACAATAATGTAACAAATACATTATAACAATTATATCATATATAATTGAATCAATTTAATTGTATCATATATAATTAAATTCCTTCTTATTAATTTGAACAATTCAAATTAACCCAAAAACTGATTCTCAACTAAATTCTTTTGAGCTACCAAGGGGACCTTATTGAAGGAACTCTTATCAAAGAGAACCTATGAGCGGAAGCACGATCGATCCAAATTCGTTTAGACAGAACTAAAGGCATTTACAAACAAACAGAGCAGTTATGCAACATTGAACAAATTGCAACATGCTTTAGAAATTAAAGACAAAAGGAATGAGAGACATACCTTTGAAGAACTTTCCTTCTACTGATCTCTCGCTCTCGTGAAGAACTTGAACAGCAATATCTCGCTCTCACCCAGATCGCCTACCCAATTGTTTGGTCAATCTCTCATTGTTGCTTAGATCACGAACAAACTTCTCCATGGACAAACACCCTCTTAGACACCACCACTAGGTGACCTTGGTATTCTCAGAGTGAGAATCCAAGAGGTGTGGGCTCTGTTGGATTTGGTAAAGGGATGGAGGAAACAACGATTGAACTATACGACCAAGCAAGTGGGAGAAGGAATTGTCTATCGCATAGACTTTGTGTGCTTGATCGTTGAGTGAAACTCAGCAGGACATGATCGTTTACACGATTGTTTAGAGAATCTCGCTAAGCACACAATCGTTTAGTAAAACTTTACACGATCGTTTAGAGAAAGGCACATTACACGATCATTTAGCTCTCACTTAGAAGTCTATCGTATAGTCTCTAATCAGCTAAATGATTAGTAATGCTCTAAATGAAGCGTTTCTTTTCAAAATGAAAACATTTTTCATTTTATCTTTCAGTTATGAAAACTAAACATAACCTCCCACTTTCACAAACGATTAATGGAGAAACCACCCACAATTATCATATAATTGTTTTAATTATAAATAAATATAATACTAACTTATCATATTATATTTATAACCTATAGTTTTAATATCACATCATATGTAACATTTAAACCATAGTCATTTTCTCCTTTATTCAATATAAATCATATTTATATCAAATTCCTCCAATAAATGTATCTCATACATCATATCTGAAGGAAATCAGACATGAGGATTTCCATGAGCAGTGGAAGGATCGTTCCAAATTCTATTCAAAATTGAACATAAACAATTACAGTCACAGAACGGAAACTAACAGGTCATGCACAATAAGAAATTATAACATGCTTACAAAGAATATCAAGGGATAGAGTATGTGTACCTTTGAAGAACCATTCTTCAAACTCCTTATATCAGTCTCCAAGTGTCCAAGAATCCACAACGCTCGAACACAACGATCAGTACAATAGCACGATCAACAACAAACACCACACGAACAACACGAACAACCAAAAGCTCTTCGAACACAATCGAATTGAGTGAGGACACCACCATAATGGTTACCTTAGTATTCTCAATGTGAGAATCCAAGAGTTATGGGCTCTGTATGAACTTGGCTTGAGGAAGAGACTGGAGGACAAAAATCGTGTAGAGGATCGAGCAAGTGGGAGATAGGAAGCTGTCTATTGTATAGACGATATTCTTGATCGTGTAGTAAATGACAGCCTATCGTATAGACAAAGCCACGTGATCGTTTAGCTACGATCAGCTGCATGAGCTATCGTATAGTCAATGTGCATGATCGTTTAGTCTCTCTATAAGCTATTGCTTAGTGAAAATTTTCACTTGATAACCTTGTCCGTGAGCAACTTTCCGAATGAAGTAACTTTTTAATTTTAGGAAAACTTTTTTCCTTTTATCTCATGGTTATCACAAAACCACCAATAACCTCCCACTAAATTGGTTATTAGAGAAAAAGAGATAATTATCAATTAATTAATATTATTATAAATAAATACGATAACCAACTTACCATATTATATTTATAGCCTATAGTTTTGATATTTCATCTCATGAAACATACAAACCATAGTTCTTCTTCTATTTTATGGTATTTAATGTAAATCATATTTACATTAAACCTTCACTTGATGTATCTCATACATCATACCAATTATATCATATATAATTGAATTTTCTCTTGTTAATTTGAACATTTCAAATCAACCCCAAGAACTAATTCTCAACTTGAATCCATTGAGTTACCAATGGGACCTTATGAACCTGTAGCTTGAAGCTCTAACGGTATGTGAATAACTGACTAAACTCTTTAGTCACGGAATCCACCATCCGTTAACTGTTAGGCATTCTACTAAAAACCGATAGTTGTACTCTTCTCACTATAGATATATTTTTGTGTCCATATCAACCAATCAATAGTGCGATAACCCTTCACAGATCGCTCGTAAGTACAGTTGGACCAACTTACCATTTTGCCTCTGTAGTTACATCTAACTCCTTAAGTACCACTGATTCCTCTAATGAACATAAGTCATAATCCTACCATGACCGAGTCCTTTCTTCCAAAGAGAGGTTGTGGCCACTATGTTCAAGACCCGGAATTAGCCCTTAAGGGAGAAATCTATCTACTTACCCCTTCTTCGAGGAATGAGTGAATTCCATCTTGTGTAACTAAGTTCCTAGCTCCCTAATTAGACAAGTCCCCAAAAAGGTAGGCATGTTGAGTTGGCAATATGGCCACTCTCACCCATACTAATCAAAGAACCGCCCTCAAAGGCAGAAGTTTCCAAAACACTCAGGATTAAGATCATGTCACCTATGGTCGTTTAGGTGAGATGTATGTCTTTAGTATCAACGATGTTATATACAGAGATGAATTATCTCGTGGTTCGATCTTATACAAACTCTTTGTATTGGACACCCGCTCACATGTCTCCACATGAATGGTTAGGATCTACCATTTATAGTAGTTCACAACACTTGCAAACCTCTACAAAGCGGGTCGTATCTGTAGTGTCACCAGGATTAGGAATCCCTCCTTAATCCTTATACTACAGACCTATTTAAGTTATCACTTAAGGCATGATCCGCTTGTATATCTCATATACATGCTTAAGTTTACGTACAATAACCATGGAGCTTTGTTTATTGGATATGAGTAAATGCCAGATAAAATAACTCTTATTTTATTTATAACAATGTGTATAAATATTTACAAACTACGAGACTTCGAGAGAATTAGGACACTAATCATAACAATATCAATTATATCATATATAATTGAACCAGTTTAATCATATCATATATAATCAAACTCCCTCTTGTCAATTTGGACACTTCAAACTGACTCAAAAACTGATTCTCAACTTGAATCCATTGAGTTACCAGTGGAACCTTATGGACCTGTAGCTTGAAGCTCCAACGGTACGTGAAGAGCTGACTAAACTCTTTAATCATGAGATCCATCATCCGTTAACTGTCAGACACTCCACTAAAGACCAACAGCTGCACTCTTCTCACTACAAATATATTTTTGTGTCCATCGGATATAACGAATCAACAATACAATAACTCTTCAAAGATCGCTCGTAAGTACAACTGGGCCAATTTATCGTTTTACCCCTGTAGTTACATCTAACTTCTTAAGTACCACTGATTCCTCTAATGAACAATACATCATAGTCCTACTATGAGTGGACGCCTCTTAGGCCATGAGAAGGTGTGTGGCGCTACGTCGTTCAACCCCAGAATCAGCCTTTAAGGGAGCAATCAATCTACTTACCCCTACTTCAGGGAAGGAATGAATTCCATCTTATGTAGCTGAGTTCCCAGCTCCTCAATCAGACGAATCCTCAAAGTGGTAGGTTTGAGTTGACAATCTGGCCACTCGTACCCATGCAAATCAAAGGATCGCCCTCATAAGTAGAAGTTCCCAACTCACTTAGGATTGAGCTCATGTTACCTATGGTCGTCCTAATGAAATGAAAGTCTCTATCATGAACGGCGTTATATAACGTGATTAAAAACTTCGTGGTCTGGTCTTATACAAACTCCTTTATATAGGATACCCCCGCTTGCATGTCTCCACATGAATGATTAGGATCAGATCAACTATAGCACTTTACAACACATATAACATCTACAAAGTGGGTCGTATCCGTAGTGTCACCAGGATAAGGTTTCCCTCCTTTATTCATATACTATAGAACATTTAGGTTATCACTTAAGCATGATCCACTTGTATGTCTCCACATACATGCTTAAGTTACAATGACAACCAGGGATCTTAATTTATTGGTTTGTGGTAAATGCAAATAAAATATCTCATATTTCATAAATAACAGTGAAGAAATATCTCATATTATTAGATCACAAGCGTTTGTTCATACATGTGTTTACGAACTACAAGACCCTATGAGAATTTAGGGCATCAACCCCAATAATATCCCACTTGTCCTAAAGCGAGTGGATGTACAAGATAACAACAAGTACAAAACAATAAACTAGGGCACTAAGGCCCAGTATAAAAAATCTCCCACTTGCCCTAGTCCAGCCGCGGGCAGCCTCGTAGACTCATGCTCAGAAGGTGACCCTAAAAAACTATAGTTCTGAGAGAATTCGTAAATGGGTTAGGAACGTTGTGCTCTGAATCTTCTTGACTATCAAGTTCACTTGATGCACTATCTCGCGGATAAGGTGATACTTCCGCTATATATGTTTGTCGTGCTTGTGACTCCTAGGCTCCCTAGAGTTCACCATATCACAATAAAGGGTGATGAGCCTAGACATGTCTGGAACAACTTTCAGATCAGTTAGGAACTTCCTAAGCCAAACGACCTCCTTTACAGCTTTACAAGTCTCGATATACTCGGCCTCCATAGTGGAGTCAGTGCTGCACCCCTGCTTAGTGCTTCACTATACTACAACTTCTCCGTTAACAGTGAACACTAAGCTTGAAATGGATTTTCGAGAATTCTTATCAGTTTGAAAGTCAGATTCCATGTATCTAGTAAGGATCAAATCCTTAGATCCATACGCGAGCATGTAGTTCCTCGTTCTCCGAAGATACTTGAAGATATTCTTGACGGCAGTCCAATGACCTTGTCCTCGATTAGGCTGATATCTACTGACTATCCCCTCAGTACAACAGATGTCTGGTCTAGTACACAACATTGCATACATCAAACTGTCAACGACAGATGCATAAGGGACCCGTTTCATCCCCTTAACCTCTTGAGGTGTCTTAGGACACATTTCCTCAGACAATGTAACTCCATGCCGAAAAGGTAGTAGGCCCATTTTGGAGTTCTACATCGAGTGCTTGAGCAACATCTTGTCAATGTACGATGCCTAAGACAGCGGTAACACTTTGTTCTTTTGATCCTGAAAGACCTGAATACTAAGAACAAATTGAGCCTCTTCCAAATCTTTCATTTGGAATTGGGTTGCTATCCAGTTCTTAACTGATTTCAGTAAACCTACATCATTCCCAATGAGTAGGATATCTTCTACATATAACACTAGCAAAACTACTGAACTGTTGATGATTTTCTTGTAGACACAAGGCTCATCAACGTTTTGGTCAAAAGCGTACGATTTGAACACAATATCAAACCGAATGTTCCAAGATCAAGACGCATGTTTCAACCTATAAATGGATCGATTTAGTTTGCAAACATTTTGCTCTTGACCTTGGGCTATGAATCCCTCGGGCTACACCATATAAATAGTCTTCTCAAGATTACCATTTAGAAAGGCAGTCATGACGTCCATTTGCCATATCTCATAGTCATAGTATGAGGCAATGGACTGGGGGATGCAGATAGACTTCAGCATGACAACAGGCGAGAAAGTCTCCCCATAGTCGACTCCCTCTACCTGGGTATAACCATTTGTCACAAGTCTAGCCTTGAAGGTTTGCACCTTCCCATCAGCACTCTGTTTCCTTTTGTAGATCCATTTACAACCTATAGGCTTTACCCCATCAGGTTGATCTACAAGATCCTATACCGAGTTGAAGTACATAGACTTCATCTCGAGATCCATGGCTTTGACCCATTCATCCCGGTCAACATCTTCCATTTCATTCTGATAAGACAACGGATCCACAACATCGCCATCCACTACCATAGCCAGGATTTCAGTGAAACCCATATAGCGAACAGGTGGGTTCGCAACCCTCCCACTACGTCGAAGTTCTCTCAACTTTTGAGGTGGATCAGACCTACCAGATGAACTTCCATCAACAACTCTTGTTGACGGAGTAGACCCTTCAACAACTCTTGTTGAAGCTTCAGTAGTTTCATTGGAAAGTTCACATAACACGATTTTACTACGTGGATCATGCTCCCTCATACGATCCTCCTCTAGGAAGGTAGCGTTTGTCAACACAAACACTTTGTCTTACTTAGGATCATAAAATAAACCCCCTCGTGTACCTTTGGGGTAGCCTACAAATAGGCACAACCTCGAACGTGGTTCCAGTTTCTTTGGATTAGCCTCAAGCACATGTGCTGGGCAACCCCATATGCGGAAATGACGCAAACTAGCTTTATGCTCATTCCACAACTCTAAAGGTGTTCTGGCAACACTCTTGGGAGGAACACAGTTGAGGATATAAGCTATAGTCTCCACTACAAAACCTTAAAATGAGTCCGGTAAGGAAGCGTAACTCACCATCGATCGAACCATGTCCTACAAGGTCCTGTTTCTCCTCTTTGATACATCATTATGCTGAGATGTACCAAGTGTTGAGAGTTGGGAAACGATTCCATGTTCTATCATATAGTTCTAGAACTCGGAATCCAAAAACTCTCCACCCCGATCCGATCGAAGTATTTTAATCTGTCTGTCTAATGCATTTTCAACTTCAGCCTTGAACTCTTTAAATTTTTCAAAGGATTCTGACTTCCGTTGCATCAAATAAACATACTCATACCTAGAGTAATCATCAATAAAAGTGATGAAATACTCATAGCCTCCCCTAGCTCGCACATTCATCAGACCATAAAGGTCTGAGTGCACTAACTCTAAAGGCTCTTTGGCTCGATAACCTTTTCCAGTAAAAGGTCTTTTAGTCATCTTGCCTTCAAGGCATGACTCGCACATAGGTAAAGAATTTTCCTCTAACTTGCTTAGAAGTCCATTCTTCACTAATTTCTCAATCCTATTGAGATTGACGTGCCCTAATCGAAGGTGTCAAAGTTGGGCATTTTCCTTAGGAGAAACCTTAAGTCGTTTTTTTTTAGTTACGATAGTTTTAAACATCTCTATGTTATGGAGGGAATTTGTTGCTAACGGCCTTAGCACATAAAAATTATTTTCCAGTTTTGCTAAACAAATCTTAACACCATCTTTTAGAATAAACACTTATTAACTTAAAAGTGAAGAATATATTTACATTCTATCAGACACTTTACAGAAGTTAAGTTCCTCTTTAACTCGGGAACAACATATACATCATTCAAAATGATAAATTTATTCTGTAAAGTCAACTAGATTCCTCCCAATGCCATAGTTAAGATGACGTATCTGGTGCCTACTCGCATCGTCATCTCTCCAGCCTCAAGCTGCCGCCAAAATTTAATTCCCTAAAAAGAAGAACAAACATGATTAGTGGCCCTAGAGTCAATAATCCAGGCAGAATCATCATTCTCCATTAAACGAGTTTCCAAAACTAGTAAAACATATTTACCTTGTTTTCCCTTGGCCTTAGCCTTCTTCTTCTCCTTCAACCAGTAAGGACAATTCCATTTCTAGTGCCCATCTTGGTTACAATAGAAACAATTTCCTTTGTCAATCGACGTTGGTCGCCTTCCCCGTTGAACGACAGGCTGTGGGTTAGTAGGTGTTTTCCCCTTCCCCTTACCACCCTTCTTCTTCTTCCACTTAGAAGTGTTAAAAGTAGAAGGTGCAGACTTTGTCCATGAGGTCGAACCCCGAGTAACATTTGCCTCACCTACCTTATTCTCCTTACTTTTCAGTAAGGATTGGAATGTCTGCAACTCGTTAAGGAGAGTTTTAAGCACATAGTCAACTTTGTTCAGTATAGCATTATTGACAAAGTGTAGGAAGCTATCTGGCAATGAGTGTAGAATGATGCTAACCTGGCTGCCCTCATTGATGTACAACCCATTCATCTCTGCCACATTGAAGTGGACCATCATGTTCAACACATGTTCACGAATAACTGTACCCTCCTCCATTGTGGAGTTGAAGATGCATTTAACAGCTTCATGTTTGAGCTGTCCATACGGTTGTCCGAACATTCCCCGCAGGGATTCCATGATCTCACACACTGAGATCATAGGCTCAAGCTTCTTGGCCAAAACGTCGTTTAGACAAGATGTAAGCTCGGACCTTTTCGTTCGCCTGTGTCCATCTCTCATAAGCCTACTGAACCTTTCAAGTGGCGTTCTGAGTCGAAATAGGAGGATAATCCTCTGTAAGGACGAACTTCAAGTCATCGATGATTAAAATTGTAGTTATCATGTGTTTCCAACTAGCGTCATTCTCGCCAGTCAACTTATCGACACTTAAAATAGCTAATGTGGTTGTAGCCATTTTTACGTTGCTGAAAAAAGAACAAACTTAATGAGTCTATACATTACCACTTTTAACACCAATTTTAGTTTTAGCGAAATAGTTTCCATGTACCCTACGTGAAAAGACATCTATTTCGCAAGGATGCCCCAGCAAGGCAGGACAAAAGTCACCAGTGGGGTGATCAAATGCCCCTTCACTAGAATGAGACATTCTCAACCATTAGGTAGAAACAACTCTTGTAACTGACACTAATAGTCACCATTTTTCGGTCTAGAACTATTAACCTTTAACAATTCCACATAAGTATAACCCCTCATTTTCGGCTCTAGAGTCCCGCTCTATTCGTCCACCGTAGGGAAAAAGCAGATTAGGACAAGAGACTAAAGCGACCTTATACTATATAGGAGATCAGATAAATAGTCGTGCAAAATTGCCATCCTTTAGGGGGACACTCCCAGGGTCATTGAGATGATGCACAAAAACGTTATCCAACCTAATGAGAGATCATCCAGCTACTGATTTTATCTAAGTGTGTTTAATTTGTTCAAAAACAACTCTTGTCTTTGATATTAAACAAGTTCAAGTCAAGTCCCATTAAACTCTTTAACTGGCTATCCTCAAATTTGTTATCTAATGCACCTTTCCAGGTAGGTTCCCAAGTAGGGGTGTTCCGTTTCCACCAGCTTAAGTACCCCAGCCTAGATAGAACGCCTTAGACAAAAGGTCCCTTATAGATAGATATGCTACATATTTAATCTTTTATTAGTCAATTTAATCCTATTAAACTTATTAAAATATTAAACCTTAGGTTTCTAATCTCATTAGAACCATGATCTTAGGTCTATCACTATCAAATTTTAAAACTCTTTTAAAACATGATTCAAGCCTAAGTTCGCATGCATGTCTTTCTTATTGATTTTAGTTCTAATTTCGATTATAACTCTTATAAAAGAAACAACTAAAACCATCCATATTGCTTATCAAAACTAGGTATTTATAACTCTTATATATTTAACCTATGTGTCATGTTTCATGCAATGTCCATTCATTACTATATATAACTCTTATATACTCGGTAATGAACTAAGCATACATGCTTCCATACACCTTTATACTATAACACTTATAATATAAAGATGATGCATGAATATGCTTAATGCATGCATAAATATAACTCTTATATTATATGATGCATGAACATGCTCTTGAAGTAATTTAATCATGCAAACTACTATATCATAACTCTTATAATATAGAGATGATGCATGACCAATCTTATGCTCATACATCTTATGTACATTTACGCATCTTAATTAAACATACATCTTATATGTACATAAGATGTATGTTTAATTATATGCCAATAACGCATAGTAATGTTTACTATCTTAAATCGCCCTAGTAATCCCAGCTCGTTGCACTAATACATCACACCTCTCGGTGGTCAGCCGCATGACTATATCTTTATAGTACATGGTTGCATCGAGCATAAGATTGTGCCTATCTCTAGGAACAATACGAATCTTGCTTAGTGCGTTCCATCCCTTACCTTCTCAGGCAGTTAGATGCGGCTACTTAACTTATAGACAAGCAATGCAGCATCCATTAGACAGGCGTTGCCAGAGCCTTTCACCAAGTAAAGAGGATTAACTCACTATACTCCCACAACGCATACCTATCGGTGGGTTGCTATATGTGTCCTATCTCTAGGCTACACGATTAAGCATGCGATTGATTTTGATAAATAAACGCTGAAGATAAACTATGATAGAGATGAAGATGATGAAGAAGACGGTAATGAAGGAATTAAAATTTGTATTGATCACAAAATATCTTAATATCTCAAGCTAAAATGTAATACAATACAGAGATTAGAAGGGAGATGAAGGACTCCGCGTCAAGGCTGCCGGTGGTGCCATGGTTGAATGGTGGAGATGTCTCTCTCGAGCTCTATCTCCAGCGAATGCTCCGATCGTCACTCGGTCTGGGTTGTGGAGATGAAGAATTCTCACTGGAAATATCTTTCAAGCTCTCATCTGTGATCACAAACTTCTGCCTTGAGGCAGAAGCTCAGATGTCTCAAAATGAAGGCCTCAAGGGCTATTTATAGAATTTGGACTCCGACAGTTGTAATGATGAAGGTATGGCTCACTGCTGCTTTTGTCGTGGTATAGGCATTGTCAAATCGCCTTATCTTATTGATACTCCCAAGGTATGTGTCCGAGCTGAATTTAGCTTAAGTTATCAACACGTTCTACCCATCTTGCGATCTTCTATTATGGCTATCAATCTGTGGCCGCAATCTCTATTTGTTCACTGCATTCTCCATGCATTGGACGCATGGGGTTGCCGTCTGCGTTCGTCATTTGCGGTCGTCTGGCTTCAACGCATGCGTTTGTCTGTGATTGCTTATTACAAGCGCAACATTTGATTCCTACGATAGCTACAAAAATAGACACTTTGGCACGGAATAACGCATAATATTGGGTCAGTGAGGTTTTAGGTGCTTATCGATGCAAAACTCGAATTTTCCCAAATTCTAAGTATTATCACTGCTTTTTCTACCTGTTAGCCCTCATAATTCTAAATAAAAGGCTTATAATAACTGGCATTTCTGTCAGTTATCACCCCCCAAACTTAGAATCATGCTTGTCCTCAAGCATGCGTTACACTCAAGAAATTCTTAACTCACCTTTCAACGTTCCTTTGCGATGACTAGCTTTTCAGAATATAATTAACTCGTACCTCTAACCATGGCTGCAATGCTCTCCTGTACTTTGGTTGCTTATTCAAAGAGATCTTTTCTAAGTTGAAATTTGGCAAGCCCTTGCTCAAAAACTTTTTATTCATTCTCCGCAACTTTGCATTCAGCTCATGAGATTGCATTCATTTAAAACAATTCAAGCTTATGCATTTACTTATTCGAATGCAACGTTGAACCTGGTTACGCTCTTCATTTTGGCTTACCCCCACATGTGTCATGTGGGCATCCAACTTTGGTTGCGTTCCATATTCAACTCAACTCATGTCTTGCTTAATTTGGCTTGCGCTAGATAGAGGAGTTGCACTGATGCGTCGATCCTGGTGATTTACTTTCGTTTTGACTTGCCCCATCGGGTGTCATGCGGACATCCAACTACGGGTAAATTCCTTTCATAACTTAACTCTTATCAACATGGATTTTCCCATTGCGTTGACAGTGGAGTTGCTATTTTCAAAAGTTTTTTTTTGTTTTTTTTAAGGAAATGACTGTAATGTGATGAACGCAATTCTCCAAGACCGCTGCCACCCCCCAAACTTAGAGGGTGGCAGCATTCTCACTGTAAGCTAAAAGCAAACTCAACAGGAATGTGATAACAAATGCTTGAGCAAGGGTTTGCACATAATAAAACTATAGACTTTCACAATTTGAAGAGGTTATTAAAAGTAAAGGGTGCCTTGCAATACTAATTAGAGGACGCGGTGAATTATTTGTACCATTATAGACGCATCGCAAAGAACCACAGTTAGACAAGGAGAATTCCAAAAGGATAATGCATAAAAGGTAACAAGAAAAGAACCTTAAGTAGAAGAACGCATGCAACAATGCGTTGGAGTTCATGCGATTGAAGCCATGCGTTGAAAGATGTGGAGGATTCTTCCGTTGTAACTACGCACCGAGGAGAGTTATTATCGCACCTACAAGGAGCAAACGCACCAAAACAAAGGAAGCAACCGTATATCCAAAATAACAATAAATAAAAATAATAAACTAAACTAGGAAAGCAATGTAAAAGATAGAGTAGAAGACATTCCTGGAGAAATTGGAGTGTTGTCACTGCAAGAAGTCTCCCATACAGGAGATGGCTCTCAACTGCTTGGGTTAAGGGCTCGCCCTGACCATTGGAGCTTCCAGCAATTTTTGGATGCATGCTGGTTGACATGCGTCTAAGACTGCTTTCAGCTCATGCGATAGATAACCTTTCTATCTTGGGTCAATATTTGACTTTCGACGCATCGTCTATACTTCAAATATTGTTTACAGCTTGGCTGCACAATCTACAATATGCCTAAGATTGAAAAGGTCCTGCAAAATCACAAAAACATCACAAAACATTAGCTGCCAAGTCCCACGGGTGATAACTGGTAGAAATGCCAGTTGTTATAAGTCTTTTATTTAGAATTATGAGGGCTAACAGGTAGAAAACGCAGTGATAAAACTTAGATGAAAATTTGAGTTTTGCATCGATAAGCACCTAAAACCTCACTGACCCAATATTATGCGTTATTCTGTGCCAAAATGTCTATTTTTGTAGCTATCGCAGGAATCAAATGCATGCGTTTGTAATAAAAAATCATAGATAAACGCATGTGCTGAAGCCAGGTGACCGCAAAAGATGAATGTAGACGGCAACCCCATGCGTCCAACGTATGAAAGTTGAAGTAATCGCATGCGTCCAACGCATGGAGAATGCGGTGAACAAATAGAGATTGCAACCATAGATTGATAGCTATAATAGAAGATTGCAAGATGGGTAAAATGAGTTGATAACTTCAGCTAAATTCAGCTCAGACGCATACATTGGGAGTATCAACAAGATAAGGCGATGTGACAATGCCCATACCGCGACAAAAGCAGCAGTGAGCCATACCTTCATCATTACAGCTATCGGCGTCCAAATTCTATAAATAGCCCTTGAGATCTTCATTTTGAGACATCCAAGCTTCTGCATCAAGGCAGAAGTTTATGATCACAGATGAGAGATTGAAAGAGATTTCCAGTGAGAATTCTTCATCTCCACAACCCAGATCGAGTGACAATCGTAGCATTCGCCGGAGATAGAGCTCGAGAGAGACATCTCCACCATTCAACCATGGCACCACCGGCAGCCTTGACTCAGAGTCCTTCATCTCCCTTCTAATCTCTGTATTGTATTATATTTTAACTTTAGATATTAAGATATTTTGTGATCAATGCAAATCTTAATTCCTTCATTATCGTCTTCTTCATCATCTTGATCTCTATCATAGTTTATCTTCAGCGTTTATTTATCAAAGTCAATCGCATGCTTAATCGTGTAGCCTAGAGATAGGACGTATGTAGCAACCCACCGAGAGGTGTGCGTTGTGCGAGTATAGTGAGTTAATCCTCTTTGTTTGGTGAAAGGCTGTGGCAATGCCTGTCTATGGGATGCTGAATTGCTTGTCTATAAGTTAAGTAGCCACGTCTAACTGCCTAAGAATGTAAGGGATGGAATGCACTAAGCAAGGTTCGTATTGTTTCTATAGATAGGCCCAATCTTATGCTGGATGCAACCATGCATTATAGAGATATAGTCATACGGCTGACCACTGAGAGGTGTGATGCGTTAGTGCAACGAGCTGGGATTACTAGGGCAATTTAAGATAGTAAACGTTACTATGCGCTATTAGTTGTTGTGTCTCTACTTATTCTCATTGTAATCTATTGCTCAATCTATTTAGTTAGAAGTAGGAGTAGTTGTAAAACATTTAAACCTTCTTCCCTTTATTTTTATTCTTATTCATCGCCTCAAACGCATCACTTCACAAATATTATTGAGTGACAAGTCCCCATGTTCGACCTCAGATTACCTGAGAAACTTGTGTTTGTGTTATACTTGGCGCAAGAAAAAGAAAACTTGTGATAGGAACGCGTGATTATTGCATGCTAAGATTAACGCATCATCATTACAACACATGACCTCAGATGCATGGGAGCAAACGCATCGGTTATGTCTAACGCATGATTTCATGTTCAAACCCATCTGTCCTTAAATGATAAAAATAAAACAAAACAAAATGCATCCCTAAATTATCCCAACAGTAACTATCGTATAGACTCCACGATCGTCTAATCTCTCTTTAGCTGTCGTTTAGTAAATCGTATTTATTTAACAACCACCGTGAGAACTTCCCAGAATAGAAATCTCAATTCAATAACTTCTAAATTTAGGAAAACATTTTTTCTTTTATCTCACGGTTACCATGAAACCACCAATAACATCTCACTCATTGGTTATTAGAGAAAAAGAGACAATTATCCAATAATTAATATTATTATAAATATATATGATAACCAACTTACCATATTATATTTATATCCTATAGTTTTAATATTTCATCTCATGAAACATATATAAACCATAGCTCTTTTTCTATTTCATGGTTCTTAATGTAAATCTCATTTATATTAATCCTCCACTTGATGTATCTCATACATCACATCATTCATATCATATATAATCGAATTACCTTTCGTCAATTTGAACATTTCAAATCAACACTAAGTACTGATCCTCAACTTGAATCCATTGAGCTACCAAGGGGACTTTATGGACTTGTAGCTCGAAGCTCCAATGTATGTGAATAACTGACTAAACTCTTTAGTCACAGGATCCACCATCCGTTAACTGCCAGGCACTCCACTAAAGACCAACAGTTGAATTATTTCTACTACAGATATATTATGTATCCATATTAACCAACCAACAGCGCGATAACCCTTCACAAATCGCTCGTAAGTACAGCTGGGCCAATAACCGTTATGCCCTTATAGTTACATCTAGCTTCTTAAGTACCATTGATCCCTCCAATGAACATAAGTCATAGTCCTACTATGACTGAGTCCTCTCTTCCAAAGAGAAGCTATGGCAACTATGTTCAAGCCCCAGAATCAGCTCTTAAGGGAGCAATTTATCTACTTACCCCTTCTTCGGGGAATGAGTGAATTTCATCTTGTGTAACTAAGTTCCCAGCTCTCTAATCAGACAAGTCCCCAAAAAGGTAGGCATGTTGAGTCGGCAATCTGGCCACTCTCACGCATACTAATCAAAGGACCGCCCTCAAAGGCAGGAGTTCCCAAAACACTCAGGATTAAGGTCATGTCACCTATGGCCATTTAGGTGAGATGTAAGCCTCCAGTATCAACAATGTTATATACAGAGATAAATCATCTCGTAGTCCAGTCTTATACAAACTCTTTGTATAGGACACCCCCACTCACATGTCTCCACATGAATGGTCAGGAGGTACCATCTAGAGTAGTTCACAACACTTGTAAACCTCTATAAAGCAGGTCGTATCCGTAGTGTCACCAGGATCAGGAATCCCTCATTAATCCTTATACTACAGACCTATTTAAGTTATCACTTAAGGCATGATCCACTTGTATATCTCATATACATGCTTAAGTTTACATACAATAACCATGGAGCTTTGTTTATTGGATATGAGTAAATGCCAAATAAAATAACTCTTGTTTTATTCATAACAATGTGTATATATTGCAAACCATGAGACTCCAGGAGAATTAGGACACCAATCCCAACAGTTATAGGGCTAGTTTCGTTTCTTCTTGTTATTCTACTTCTGAAAAAGACTTTATGTTATGGCATTTTCGCCTTGAGCATCCTAGTTTTCAATACATGAAATATTTATTCCCCCGTATTTTTCGTAATATTGATATTTTTTCTTTAACCTGTGATGTGCATATTCGAGCCAAACAACATCGTGTCTCGTTTTACTCTCAGCCTTACAAGCCATCCAAACCTTTTACCCTTATCCATAGTGATGTTTAGGGTTCTTCACTCATCACCACCGGTATTGGCAAATGCTTGGTTCGTGACCTTTATTGATGATCACACTCGACTTACGTGTGTCTTTCTTCTTACAGATAAGTCCGAGGTATCATCTGTGTTCCAGCAATTTTATACCAGTGTGGAAACCCAGTTCAACACAAAAATTGTCATTTTACAGAGTGATAATGGGCGTAAATTCTCCAACAATTCTTTTCGGGATTTCCTAGCATCCAAGGGAATTGTGTACCAAAGTTTCTGTGTTACATTTCTCAGCAAAATAGAGTGGTTGAACGAAAGAATCGCCATTTGGTTGAAGTTGCTTGTTCCCTCATGTCGTCCACTTTCTTCCCATCCTATTTATAGGGGGATATTATCCTTACTGCAACTCATCTAATTAATCGCATGCCTTCTCGTGTCCTAAAATTTCACACCCCTCTTGATTGTTTCAAAGAGTTGTATCAAACCACCCATCTTATCTCTGATGTGCCTCTCAAGGCATTAAGGTGTGTTGTCCTTGTACATGCCCACAGTCCTAATCACACAAAGTTTACCCCTTCATGCCTAGAAATGTGTGTTTTTTGGGTATCTTCTCCATCAATGTGGGTATAAATGTTACCACCCACCTTCTTGAAAGTAATTTGTTTCCATGGATGTTACCTTTCTCGAGGATCAACTTTTTTTTTCTTGTTAGTCATCTTTAGGGGGAGAGTTCTAGTGAAGAGACTAATTGGTCCACATCTTCAATTTCATTAGAGTAGTCACATAAACTCAAGCTTACCTTAAGTAGTAATGACACGGTTCTCCCCACCAATCAAGTCTCATGGATAACATACTATAGGAAGAATCTCAGGAAGAAAACAATGCCATCTGTTGCTTCTCTGGCTCCGATCCATAAGTTTGACCCAGCGTCAGCTCCAGGTACTTTTATTCTTGTCTATAATGATATTGGTGCTTGTTCTGAGAGTGATACGTGCAATGTGGGTAAAAATAAAGAAATAGTTGACAGTTGTGCCAATGACGCCATGTGCAATGCAGATGCAGTTGAAAATAACAATGTTGAGAAAACGACTCTAGAGAATGTTACAAGGGAGGATGAATGTGTGAAAGATGCCTTAGAAGATAAAGCCCTGGAGCAGAATACTGAATGTGGTGAAGGGTTAGACGAGATAAAAAGTCATGATGCCTCTCTCGATCTTCCCATTGCCCTGAGAAAAGGTACTAGATCCTGTACAAAGTATCATATGCATAGTTACATGTCTTACAGTAACTTGTCACTCGAATTCAAGGCTCTTACCACAAGCCTGGATAAAGTAATGATACCAAGTAGTATACATGTGGCAATGGAGATTCTTGAGTGGAAAACTGCAGTTATGGAGGAAATGAGAGCTCTTGAGAAGAACAATACTTGGGATCAAGTCTCACTCCTTGAAGGACACAAGACAGTTGGATGCAAATAGGTGTTCACCATAAAATACAAGTATGATAGAACGATTGATAGATAAAAGGCTAGACTGGTTGCCAAAGGCTTTACCCAAACCTTTGGAATAGACTACTCAGAAACTCTCTCCGGTGGCCAAACTTAATACTGTTCGGATTCTTTTATCCGTGTCTATGAACAAAGATTAGCCTCTTCATCAACTTGATGTAAAAAATGTGCTTCCTAACGTTGAGTTAGAAGAAGAAGTCTACATGAGTCCTCCCCCGGGTTTTGAAAGTCAGTTTACGCACTAAGTCTATAGACTAAGTAAGTCATTGTATGGGTTGAAACAATCTCCTGGGGCTTGGTTTGACAGATTCACTACTTTCGTGAAATCCCAAGGGTATAATCAAGGACACTCAGACTGTACTTTGTTCACAAAGAAGTCTGTATCAGGGAAGATTGCAGTCCTTATTGTTTATGTGATGACATTGTTCTATCAGGTGATAATGCCACAGAGATTATAAGACTCAAAGAGAAAATGGTTGAGGAGTTCGAGATTAAAGATCTTGAAAAATTGAGGTATTTCCTTGGAATGGAAGTTGCTCGATCAAAAGTGGGTATTTCAATTTCTCAAAGGAAATACACACTTAACTTACTTAAAGAAACAGGTATGACTGGGTGAAAGCCCGTTGACACTTTTGTGGAAGTCAATGCGAAGCTTAGTAGTGTGGATAACAGAGTTCTAGTCAATAAAAAGAGATATCAGCGTCTCGTTGGAAAATTGACTAACTTATCCCATATGAGACTTGATATATCCTACACAGTTAGTGTTGTTAGTCAATTCATGCAAGCTCCTTACAAGGAACATATGACGGTCGTTGAACGCATCTTGAGATATTTGAAAACAACTCCTAGTAAGGGCTTGATGTTTAGAAAGTCTAATAAATGGTGCATTGAAACCTACATCGACTCTGACTGGGCAGCATCTGTTGTTGACAGGAAATCGATGTCTGGGTACTACACTTTTGTCTGGGGTAATCTGGTTACTTGGAGAAGTAAGAAACAAGGGATGGTAGCCAGAAGCAGCACTGAAGCTGAGTACAGGGTCATGAGTCTAGGGATATGTGAAGAGATCTGGTTGAAGAAAGTCTTGTCAGATCCCCATCAAGATAGTGATCTCCTGATGAAACTTTTATTTGACAATAAATCAGAGCATCGCAAATAATCCTATTCAGCATGACAGGACAAAACGAAATGAACTGATCAGATGAGTCAGTTAGATAGTCCGTAGTTTTCGAATCAATAATCCATAGTTTTTACCATTGACACTAATAAGACCAAAGGACTGAATCATACCTGACTGTACAATGGCACTGACACCAGCAACACCTGAATTATTCTGACCATCTGTTGAAGGTTGAGTTTGAGGATTTTCACTCATCTAATCACTCACAAGAGCTCGTCCAAGGTTTAACTTATCATGTGATTGACGTCGTCTGTTATTCGGAGGTCTCCCATGCAACTTCCAACACTGATCTTTAGTATGCGACGACTTTTTGTAGTGTTCACAAACGAGAAAGGGTCTACTATTCTGTTTATCACCCTCATATCCAAAAGACTTTGTAGCAAAAGCAGCAGAATCTGTTGAGGAGATTATGGGGTTATTCATGGCACTTAATCTGTCTTCTTCCATGAGGGAGGGTATTGGACGTTGTCCCAATATCCGACTACGTACAATATCGAACTTAGAATTCAACCCAGCAAGAAAGTCATACACTCGATTTGTTTCCTCAATCTTGAAATGTTGTACTCCCCAAGACGGACAATCCCAGACCATATCATGACACAAGTCCATCTCTTGCCATAGTAAGGATAGTTTATTTTAGTAGGACATCACATCCATTGATCCTTGTTTACATTCATGAACCTGTTTACATAACGTGTACAATTGAGAGACATTTTGTCTCTTTAAATATAATTTTTGCACTGCATCCCATATATCTCGAACGGTTGCAGCATACAGTAACAACTTACCAATGTATGGTTCCATACTATTAACTAATACTGATCATAATAGAGAATCCTCTCCTTTCCAGATACGTTCTTGAGGACCACCAGGCCTAGGCTTCAGTATCTCACCTGTTAGGTAACCAAATTTATGACGTCCCTCGAGAGCCATCTTGGTCAATTGAGACCAGGAGAAATAGTTTTGGCCATTCAGCTTTTCTCCAATAATAAACCTTAGAGAATTTTCCATTGATCCATACAAAAAATTTGTTGTGGGTAAAGCAGGGAAAGAATTTACCGAATTCTCAGAATACATCGGTAAATTGGCAGAGAGATCTAGGTGAACTGGTTGCAAGTTTGCACCAAGAACTTCTCCAAAAGCTGCAATCTGCTGTTGAAGACGAGCAAACTATTGTTGGACCTCATTTGGGGAAAAACTTATAGGACCTATATTGCCCTGATTCCCTGGAGTTGGTTTGCTATCCAAGAAACCGAGAAGAAGACTTTCCAAACTTGAAGACCATTGGCTGATTGGTGCTGACGCCACTAATTCCTGCAAATCCTGTCAATGGAGACTGTGGTTGATTCTCGTCAATGACGGCTAGGGTTTCATCGCCATGGTCTGATACCATGATAAAAAAGATGGAAAAAGAACACAATGTTTTACGTGGAAAACCCTAGAACATGGAGAAAAAACCACGATGCTAGACTACTTTTTATTATTTTCTAATGATTTGAATACAAGAACGACTGCTCAAATAAATAAACAAATAGGAAACCCTAGGTCAAGACTAAATTATAAAACTACCCCTCGGTATAAAACACTTATTTTCAACACATCTTATATGTAAAAAAAAATTCCCTCAAACACATTTTGTTTGTAAGATCTTTTGTTACATATGGTTCATTTAGCTTCGTCCACATCTTGAATATAGTATCTTGATCCATAACTTGTCTAAGAACACAATCACTAAGTTTTAGAACCAAAGTTCTGTAAGCTGCTAGCTCCATCGTTTCTTTTTTCTTCCATTATTAGAGTGTTTGGCATCTTAGAAGAGACTTGAATAGCTTTGTGCCTTCCGTTGTCCAAGTATTGCCTTAACTTTTGCTTTCCACATGCCAAAGTCTCTTTTCTATCGAAAAATTCGATGGAAATCCTATCTTGCAACCACCATTACGCTACTTCTTGATTCCTTGTCTCCAAGATTTACTTTCTTGAAAGTTCTTGATAATTTTGATGCAACTTTGTTGGGCTGATGGGCTTTAGAAATCTGAAGCCCAAATGACAAAATCTTTCTTTGAAATGGATTTGATAGGTGTTTGGAAGGAGTGATTCTCTTAAAGCCATAATGACACCTCTTGTCTACAACTTAAGTTGATGCCTAAGGAAAGAGAAAACTAATGCAAAAAGAAAGAAGATTTGAAAGCTTAAGCTCCTTGTAGCTATGACCGAAAAGGAGAAGTGAACAATACAGTTTACATGGTTCGGCTACAAAGGCCGCCGTCCACGAGAAGAGAGGTTTTT
>NC_052353.1:9084983-9123461 GCF_009727055.1 Benincasa hispida
AGATCTTGAAGGAAATATTACAACACTACAGATAAGATTTCACTCACTAATTACTTTCCTCATACGTTCTTTCTATACTATGATGATTTTACATGGAGTAGTAAAAAGTATTTGAGACTTTTATTCGTTACTGATTTATAATATTAGTAACAAAAAGGTTGAGATATCAAATAATAGTAAATTATCAATGACTATGTCCCACCTAACATACCATTTTGATGTCTATAAGTGATAGTCAACTATCACTATTACGCATATATCATTGATAAACATACAAACAATCGCTAATAGACATAAAAATAATTTATTAATAATAGAAATTTATCATTGATAGATGTAATAGTAGTTTATTGATCAACATAAAATGTTATATTAGTGGTAAACGTATAAATTCCCCATCACTGGTAGACATCAAAATGGTCTATTAGTGATACAATCTCAAGTGATAGACAAAAGTAAAACATTGTCATATTTGAATAACATTTATTCGGGGAGTAATACTTGGTTGCAATCATCTTCATGCATCCCCTTCTATCATAAAGGGAAAGAATATATTTTTTTAAAAGTTATCACGTGGCACATTGTGATTGAACACATGAATAGGACGCACAAAAATAATGCAGCCTGAAATACACCAAAATATTTCTTCTTTATGTGACATATTTACAAATATAATGATGAATTTTATCACTCGTTATAACTATCAATTAAGATAAATGAAAGAAAAAAATTCAAATGCGGGTGACAAATGACAAAAAGATTTTTTTTATTGTAAAAATGCAGAACATACTTTTTAATGTTAAATCTAAATTACTAAATTAAAATACCAAAATCATAAATGAGTATTTGAAATCTCAAACAGCTGAGATAAATTATTTAAATTTCAAATTAATTTAAAAATTTAAAACAATATAAGATTAGCTAATTTAAATCTCAAATCAAATCCAAATTTTAAAACAATATAAGATTAGTTAACTTAAATCTCAAATTAAACTCTAGAGAAACATGCAAATTTGAGATTAACTATCATAAATGACATTAATATTGCTCCATATCACAATATTTCTATCAATATTTTCACGTTTTCATATGTTCAATATCGACATAAAAAGAAAATCAAATTTCCATTTTATTGTAAAAAAATCCATGAAACATAAAAATAAACAACAAAATATTAATAATATAAATATAATATAAATAATAAACATGTTAACATGTTTTAAAATCATAGAAGATTAGTTTACTAATTCAAATTTATTTTTTTAATTTCTCATTTTTATAATTTTTTTAGAAATATTCAACATATTCAACATTTTATCAATATTTCTATAAAATTAAGACCTCAATATTTTCATTAACATTGACATTCTAAACTTTGTCCATACAAATTCATGCGGAATTACCTTGTATTAAAAAGATATCAGAACCTTACACAAAAGAGAAAATACTGTGTTCAAGAAGTGGAAAATTAAGGACTTGCTCTAAAGAATTTTAGAAATTTTTGCTATTAAGTGATCGCAATACAAGGTATTTGCAACCCAAAATTAGGTGTGAAATCTAACCTAAAATTCAAAACAAAAGAGCAATGTGAACTAAAATTGCAACCATCTAAACACATTAAAAGAAAAAACTACAGTTTGGAGAATGCAAACATCTTGTAGGGATAATCAACAGTCCCTGGGTTCAGTTTTCCTAAAAATCGTTGTCGAAATCGATCAAAATGATTTAAAACAAGTGAACATTTTTTTTGGACTCGTTAAATCGACTGACCGACCGGTCGGTCTCAACGCAAACCAACCGATTGTACTTTTTTTCCTTTCTTTTCTTCTGTTTTAGTTCTTTCAAATAATATAAAGGCTTTGAATCCTAAAAGTATTAGTAGTGTCCAAAGTTTCAACATAATTATACAAATGCTCTGATTCTACAGAAGTTCCAATATAAAAGCTCTAAATTTATATGAAGTTCAATCATTAGCTATAAAAGTATTAATAGTGTCCAGTGTCCTTATTACATAATTCATACAAGTTTCCACATAATTATACAAAATCTTCCATGTCTTTAATGTCTTTTTCTCCATCCATGACAGCTCGGAATCCTATAAAAAAAGAGAGACAAAAAACATTTCAAAGACAACAAAGTTACAATATTCTGACTAAATTGAAACATATAAAAATAAAGAATAAAATGAATACCTTCTTCAAACTTCAAATCTTCTTCCAAGTCTTGATTATGAAGTTCGAGATTTATTGGATCAGAATTTAGCCAATTTTGGGTGCATATAAGAGCCTCCACCATTCTTGGTGCCAATGAACAACGATTTGAATTAACCACACGTCCTCCAATACTAAAAGCTGAGTCAGATGCTACAGTAGATACTGGAATCGCCAAAATATCTCTGCTAATACGACTAAGAACCTCAAATCGATGATCATTCTCCTTCCACCAACGAAGTATGTCAAAATTACTATCAGCTGGAGTTAGGGATTCCAACAAATATACATCAATCTCTGACTCCTTATCAAAAGTTGTTGTCTCATCAATTTTGAATGAATTTGTTATTCCATAATCCAACTCCACTTCTGCTTCTAATTCGTTTTCCACATCCACATCCACATCTACATCCATAATGGTATCTAAAGCATTTGGAAAACTACAACCACAACTATGAATTTCATTAGCGAAGTCACATGCACTAGCACTAGCACTAACACCGACACTAACACTAGTACTACAACTAGCACTAGAACTATTACTGCTATCACTAAGTGGTCCGATGTTGTATTCATGAAAGAGACGTCTCAAAACATTCTCCACCATATTCATCTTAGCCTTGGCAATGTCTGGCCCATAAAGATTATTCCAACAATATTTTAAACATTTCATCTTATATCGAGGATCCAACACCACGGCAATGCACAACAATATATTGTTCTTCCTCTCATCATTTCCCCAATACTTGTCAAATTTAGCCTTCATGTTTTTAGCCATGGTAGAAAGCATTTTATTTCCACTATTACCATTCAATTGTATGCAATTCTGAATTCTACATATCTCATGGAAAACCAAATTCGAAGTAGTATACAAAGACCCTGAGACTTTCAATGTGACGTTATAGAATACTTTCAAAAACCTAATCAACATCCTAGCATTTCCCCAATCCTCTTTCGTAGGTGGCGAATCGTTCCTATAAGCATCTTCATCATCCTCTAATCTATCAAACGCTTTTGCAAACTTTATAGCTGACTCAAGCATCATATACGTAGAGTTCCATTTAGTGGGATCGTCAAGACACATAACACTATTACAAGAAATCTTTTCATTTTCAACACACTTCTTAAATTTCTTCAAACGTGCAAGAGAAGACCTCACATATCTAACAGCATTTCGAATTCTACTAATGCTCTCACTATGTTCCTTAAAAGCATCACATACAATAAGATTCAGTATTTGTGCATAACATCTAACATGCAGATATTCACCGTTACATATCAACCGCTTATTGAATCTCTTGATAAGAAACGCAATAGCAGTATCATCTGAACGAGCATTATCAACAGTCAAAGTCATAACTTTCTTAATACCCCAATCCTTCAAAATCTTTTCAATAGTCTTACCAATGGTGTCCCCCTTATGATTTTCAATTTGAGTGAAGCTAAGAATCTTTTTATGTAACTTCCAGTCACAATCAATGAAGTGCGCAGTCAATACCATATAGTTTATGTTCGGTTCTGAAGACCAACAATCAATAGTGAGACAAACTTTAGATTTTATTTTCACAAACATGTCTTTCAATTTTTGTTTTTCGTTAACATATATCCTTAGAATATCCTTAGCTATGGTAAATCGAGATGGAATAACAAACTTAGGCTCTTGCGAACATGTTAATTTACTAACAAATCTCTTAAAACCTTTACTCTCTACAAATTTAAAAGGCAATTTCTCCATGATTAGCATTTCAGCCAAAGTTTCACGACAATTTTGTAAATTAGACGATTCACATCCAAGTTGTGAAGGACCATCTCCAACAGTTTCCTCTTTAGGTTCACATACAAGTTGTGAAGGACTATCCCTAACAGCTTCTTCCTTAGGTTTGAAAGATAAAGTCTTTTGAGATGAATCTCTCTTCCTTTGATAAGGGTATTTCTTACAACTTTCTAAGTGATTTTTCATTGTCCCAGTACCATTACGCTTCGAATGACAAGCATAAGTAGCTCCACAATATTTACATCTAGCATAAGGTTCATTAGGATCACCTTTCAATCTCTCAAAATGTTCCCAAACTATGGATACTGGCATGTTCCTACGCCTTTTTGTTGGAGTCTCATCAACTTCCTCTTCTTCAATATTGATGGTAGCTTTACTTTTTGTAATATCCTTTATCTCTTCTGTCGTGGCCCCAGCCTTTTCCTTTTCCATATATAATCTGCAAGATAAATACACCTTTAGTTTAGTAACAAATATATTCACCTTCAGTTTAGTAACAGATACCCATAGACATGGACGTTAGACAAACTTAGGGAAAAGCAACTCAAAAGCGAACCTTTATTTTGAAAATTTGAATTTCCAGCGTGATCCCAACGGCGTGACGGAGATGGAGAAGATGAGGTGGGGGCGGGGCGGCGGAGGACGACGGAGACGGTGACGGTGTGAGCGCCGGCGGAGGGCGGCGAACGGGGAGCGCGTGACAGAGAAGAAGGGGTTTAGGGTTCAGATGGGGGGGGACTCAGAGACGAGATCGCGAGGGGATAGAAGGGACGCTCGTGAGGCTTTTTTTTCTCCTGATTTTTTCTTTTCAAGTTTCAATTGAAACTTTATTATTTTTTTAATATTTAAAATAATATATTTATTTTATTTTTATATTTAATTATTTATAAAAGGGTTGGTTGCACGTATAATAAATTCGTTCAAATTAATTGTAAAAATAGCAAAACCTAAATTTATTTGTAAATATGGAAAAATTGGAATCCAACACATAAAATTACTGGAAACCCCTCAGTCCATTAGCCGATTCAGCCCAAAATATTTTCCCCCAAATTTAAAAGTATTTTCCAATAAGACGAAATCAAGATGTTATGCTTGGAGAAAGTTGCCGCTGACTTTCACGACTTACGAAAGGGATACTTTGATTTAAAGAGTGTAAAATTTTTACGGATAGAAAAATCTAAAAAAATATTTATATTTTATAGTAAAAATTTTCACATTTTTTTGATTTTTTACTACATAATTTAAATATTTTTTATATTTAAAAATAGCCTTTAAAACATATATTAAGGAATACACGATGAAAAACCAGTATAACGAAATATAGCACATAATTTTTTTCTTTCAAAATAGTCAATTATTCTTGAGAATTTATGTCTAAGAAGTAATAAAATTCGTTCATTTTTTGTTCAAATTTGAAACTAATAAAATCATTCCTGGTTTGTTCTCCACCCAATTCCAATAGGAACTAAATTTCTAAATTCTAAAGAATTTTTCACATCAACTCAATTAAAAACCTGATTGAACGAAATGTGTGAAACTAGAGATCAATAACAAAATTTGATGTGCCTAAAACCAAAAAAACTAGTTGAATGCAAGTGAAGAAGAATATCAAAATAGAAATGCGCCTAAAACTAATTAAATTCAATGAGAATAATATGCACTAGATATTTTGTTTTTCATATAAAATGAAGGTCATTTTAGGAATAAAAAAATATATCAACCGAATCTTTCCCAAATCTTCTATATCTGGAATTAGTTTTAGAAAATGCTATATAATTGATTATTCATACTAAAGATAATACTCACTACAAATAAGCCCCTTATAAAAAGAAAACTATTATATGGTTGGTTAGTTGGAGGCCAACTTTTCTAAGAATCAACCGAGTTTGCTCGAATCTCTCGTTCATTGTAAACTAACATCTAACTTTGATTCGATCAATTTCAATTGATTATATGAATTATATTGCTTACACCTGATATCTTGTTGTAAAGGATGTGCAAAGACAAACCAAAAATCGATCCGACCAAACTTAAAAAACAGCCTACGGAAATGCCCATTAGTTTTTTTTTTTTTTTTTTTTTTTTTTTTTTTTTAATGTGATGATGGAAAACAAAAGTCGTAAAAAAACGTGTAGCTATGTCATCATGTCTCGTTAATACCCATAATTATGGGTACCAGTGGTTTTCTTACAAACCCCTTTGAATTTATAAAACAAATAATTAATTTAATTCTCTATTTTCTCTCCCCTCCCAACGAACTCTCGAGAATCACCACTCAACTTTTACCTTCTCTCCTTTCTACCCTCTCAATTTTTTTCTCCTTCTCTTTCTTCGTTTCATCACCTTTTTTATTTTAAAAAATTTGGTTACTTCATTAGATACATCTACCTTAGTACATTCTAGATATAGTTTAATAAAATACTTGAATTTTTATTTTTAAAAAATTATTTTTTAATTTATTTTTTGTGTGATAAAGAAATAGAAATATATGAGTTAGGTGCAATTTAGACTGCATTTCTTTATCTTTTTATTCTCAATCTTGTTTCTCATTTTCTTTCTATATATTCATTTTCATTTTTATTTTTGATGTGTTACTAGTAGGTATTAGTTTTTGACCAAATTGACATGCGATATCGACTAATTGATGCAAAAGCATCCTATATTTTATATAAAAAATTATTTCAAAGGGTAAAACTATTGAAACTATCCGTGTCTATTAGTGTGTTATATATCGTAAATATTTATAACCAGATGATAAAATATGATGTTTCGACTAAAAAAAATGTTGATTCAAATGTTCTTGATTCAAATCATGGCTCATGAAATGAAGGAAAATTAATTAAATTAAATGATGTTAACAAATCTTTAAATTTTAAAGGAAACAAGATAAGATCAATTATTTAAATCTCAAAATATACGGTAACAAATCTTTAAATTTTAAATCAAAGATAAAGATAAAGTATTTTAAATCTCAAAACATACTATAAATTTTAATCATTATTTAAATTTTAAGGCTTCACTAGTAATTGTTCTAGTTTTTAAAATAATTGGTGATAACCGTATTTTAAAAGATCAGTTGTGAATGGAAATAAAATAGTGTTTGATAAATTTTAATTATAAATTAAAAAAAAAATTAATTACGGTGTTGGGTAAATTAATACTAAATTGGTGCAATTTAGTTATATGAACAAAATCAGACTTATTATTTCAATTATTTTGTATGGATAATTAATTTATAAATTATTTAAAATGGTATATGATTTAAATTTCAACTATTTTATTTAATCTAAATTACTATCACTGAGATAGATGAAGATAGTGCTATGTCAGATAGATAGAAATAGTGCTCTATCTCTATATATTTGAGTGTGCTATCACCGTCTATCTCATCTTTAAACAAATATAGAGTGAAAACTATATAATAAATAGATATTAATGTTTACCATTGAAGTTTATCACTGTCTATCTGAGATAAATAGAGATAGCCCTATATCACTTCTATTTCTATCTCTATCTTTCTCAGATAGACAAGAGATAGCGATCTATGACTATCTATCTCAGATAGACAGAGATAGCGCTCTATCATTGTCTATCCTATCTCTGTCTCTATCTATCTCAATTCACAGTTATGAATAGATCCATTCAACTAAACAAATATAGAGTGCAAACTATATAGAAACTATAGAAATAGGTATTAGTGTTCAATGTCTATCATTGTTTATATGAGATAAATAGAGATAATATTTTATCTCTGTATATCTGTAATCTATCTCTGTCTATCTTAGATAGATAGTGATAGAAGATAAACAGAGATAAAGTTTTATCTCTGTCTATCTTAATTCAAATTTATCAATAATAGATGGTTAGATAGATAGTGATAGAAGATAAATAGAGATAAAGCTTTATCTCTATCTATCTTAATTCAAATTTATCAATAATAGATGGATTGATGTTAAAGTTTTGCTAAAGTTCCTAAGATAGATAGTTGACATAATGCACAACAAATATGTATTGATATTAAAGTTTTATTGATAGTTTACCTTCTTCTTCTCTTCAAATTTGTTTGCTTTTGCTCTGGTTGTTGATGATTCAACTTTCATTATTTTCTTTCTTTTGCCTTTGCTTCCATAAACTTTGACTTTTTTTTACTTACCATCTAGTTTAAACAAAATTAGGTTCAATAATGTTTAATAAGTATGATTAAATAGAAGAATTAATGAAATGAAAAGAAAAGAGAATGATTATTACCTTGAAGGATATGATGATAGATTGTAACCTTGAAAAATTGAAATTAGCAATGAGAGAAGAAGATGAAGATGAAACTGAATTTGGTTCAAAAGGAAGAGGCGGCGAAATAAGCAACGAAGATTGGTTGATGATTATTGATGAGAGACCAAAATATCAAAAGTAGCAATGGCAAGATAGAGAGTGATAGACAGAGACGGTTGTCATTGCAAGAAGAAGACATGGAAGACGAACACGGGTATCGGGTAGATTTGGATAGTCCAATTTAGTCGTTATCGGGTCGCGATTTTTTGTGTGGATAGGGATAATTTTGGTATTTCACTTTTTGGGCTGGGCTTTATTCCACTAGTTTTGGGTTCTTTTTAAATTTTTCTATCCACTATAAATAGTCTGAGCCTTTTTATTAATTTTGAAAAGTTCCCTATAAAAAAATGAATAATTAAAATTTGAAAATATATATGGTAAAATATATTAATATGAAAGTATAGTATTATAATATGTTTATTTATATAGTTAAGAAGTTTGCAAATTTTTAGCGAAGCTAAATCTAAAATTAACTCGTTAGTTAAAACTAAGAAGTGATTCAGATAGATTAATAAATAATTTATTTTACCAAATAAGGTAGGTTGTTAAGATTTTTTCCTAATCACTTTTTATTATTGTAAACACAATTTCAAATCGAGCTTAAATCTCAAAATACACTGCAAATTCCAAAAGTTATCATAATTTTAAAAATATCAAATTAGTTTAAAATATATTTTACAGATATCAATAACATTTTAATGGATTATAAATATTAAAAACAAGTGGGGGAATGCATTTTCAATATTTAACAACTTTCTTTTGGAGTTTTAATTGAGTTAAAAAGAAAGAGATGTTAATGTACTTGATTTATATACTTAAATAGAAACTTTAACACACTTGAATTTAGATTATGAACATTAAAAATTAAGATCTCAATTTGAGTATAAATAATGATAGCATCTTTCCCTCAAGACATACAATTTTAATAACAAAAAAATTAAATCTCTCTCTCATTAGCTCTTTAAGAGCAATTGGCCAACAGAAGGATGTTCTTAGTTATAGAGCTTTGAGCTCAACCTTTCAGTGCAAATTTGAGCTACACAACGTTTTAGTTTAAAAGATCGATAAGAATACTTTTATCCTGTTGCCATAATAAAATCGATAAGAATACTCTTATCCATTGCCGCATGTTATGACTATGAAATCTTCTCTCCTGTTTCCATAATAAAATGGATAAGAATACTCTTATCCATTACCGTATATTATGACTATGAAATCTGGCAAATGGATGTCAAGACAATTTTTTTAAATGATCATCTTGATGAGAGTATTTTTATGTCTTAACCAAAAGGGCTCATTGAACAGGATCAAGAACAAAAGGTTTGTAAGCTTAAAAAATTAATTTATGGATTGAAGCAAGCTTCTAGATCCTGGAATATAAGATTCGACACTGCGATCAAATTCTTATGACTTTGAACAGAATGTTGACGAACCTTATGTATACAAGAAAATAGTCAACAAAACTATAGCATTCTTGGTACTTTATGTTGATGATATCTTGCTCATTAGGAATGAGACAAGTTACCTTGCTGATGTAAAGAGTTTTTTAATTATATGAAATGAAATTCATTGTAGTTAAATTGGTATTTTATTAATTTAAAATTAACAAAATTAATTAAAAGGTTTAATTAATTAGTTTTATTTAAAATTAATTAATTGAATTGATTTTTATAAAACTAATAACCAAATAAATTAGTTTATTTGTAAATTGATTTTAGAAATCAATTTTTGAAAACTTTTTTTAAAACACAAAATGGAAATTTCCACTATGGGTGCAAGCACCTTATTATCCAATTCCACTCAATTCATGAAGAATGAGCTGGCCTTCATGCAAGCTTTGAAAT
This sequence comes from Benincasa hispida, assembly GCF_009727055.1. Lineage (NCBI taxonomy): Eukaryota > Viridiplantae > Streptophyta > Magnoliopsida > Cucurbitales > Cucurbitaceae > Benincasa > Benincasa hispida. The sequence continues at coordinate 9,095,141 of NC_052353.1, forward strand.
GCTTTATAAATTAGAGTGTTGGGCTGAATCATTAGCCAAGTATTCAGAACTTCTACAAAAATTTTGCAAAATTCGAAACCCTCTCCAAACCCTCTTCATTCTTATTCAAAATCAGCTCAATTTAGTGTTTCCACCACACAATCTTTGCAAGAGAATAGTAGAGAAGATCTTTTTGGTGGTCTACTTGTACATTGAAGCATTTTTCGTGGAGTTTAGCTGGTTGTGAAGAAGTTTCATCAAAGGTATTGTGTTCAACAAGCCCTCTTATGAATTAGTTATTCTAAAGCATGTTTTAAACTCAAATTAAGTGTAATCACAGTATTTATTTATTCTGATTTTCTTCGCTACATGTAAATGCATTTAATTGCATCTGTTTCGGGGAATTCAAAATCCCTTCTAATGGATCTTGAGAAAAGTTGAAACCGGATGGTAGTATAGACAACTATAAAGCTTGGCTTGTCGCAAAATGGTTTAAACAAAAGGAAGATTTAAACTTCTTTGATACCTTTTCTTCGGTTACAAGAATCACATCCATTAGATTGTTAATCACAATTACTACGTTTTTTTATATGAATATTCATCAAATGGATGTGAAAATAACTTTTCTAAATCGTAATTTATAAGAAGAAATTTATATGGACCAACCTAAAGGTTTTATAGAGCTTGGATAAGAGAACAAAATGCGTAAGTTTACTAAATCTCTATATGGCTTTAAGCAAGCTCCAAAGCAGTGGTATGAAAATTTTGATTCTTGCATTCTAAATAATGGTTATAAACCAAATGAATGTGACAAGTGCATCTATCATAAATCATGGAAAGATTCTGATCATGTTATTATTAGCTATATGTTGATGATTTACTGATCTTTGACTCAAATAATTTTGTTATAAATGAAACAGAAAATTTTTTAGCTGTCATTTTGATATGATCTTGGTGAGGCTAATTTTATTTTGGGTATGAAAATAACGAAAAAATCTATATTGACTTTTTCTTGACCAATCACATCATATCGAGAAAATACTTAGAAAATATAACTATTTGATTGTAAACATGTGTCTACTCCATTTGATTCAAGCGTTCACTTATTTCTCATTGAAAATGAAATTGATGTAATTAATCAAAATGAGTATTCTATTGTGATTTCGCCTACCATATGCAACTAATTATACCAGACTTAACTTTGCATATACAATAGTTCTTAGCAGATTTACAAGTAAGCCTAGTAAAGAGCATTGACATGTCATCAATCATGCTATGAAATATTTATTGGAAAGAAGATCATGGCTTACTTTATGAAAAATATCTGACTGTTATTGAAGGATTTTCTGATGCTGACTGAAATACACTGTTAGGTGATTCTCTACTACTACAGGATATATTTTTACCTTGGGAGGTAGTGCTATTTGTTGGAAATCTAAAAAACAAACAATTGTTGCCAACTCTACTATGGAAGCAGAGCTTATTGCTTTAGTTTCAGCTAGTAAGAAAGCAAGTTGGTTAAGAGATTTATTATATGAAATTCCAATGTAGAAGAAATCAATACCTCCTATCTTGATAAATTATGATAGCACTACCACAATTAGTAGAGTAAAAAATTATTTTTATAATGGTAAATCCAAAACTATAAGAAGAAAACAAAGTATTGTGAGATCTTACTTGAGCAATGGAATCATTAATGTGAATTACATTAAATCTTGTGATAATCTTGTATATCCATTAATAAATGCCTTAACTAAATAAAGGGTCTGGAACACATCAAGGAGGATGAGGTTGAAGCCCTTATAATTGTCATGAGCCATATATAAGGATACCCGCATAACGATCAAAGATCCTGAGAACTAGGTTCAAAGGAAAAAACGAATTATAAGGTGGCCGAGAAATGTACTATCTTTATATTTTGATCCATCCCTATGATGTGAGTGCGTTATCCTATAACGATGTGGAGGGTTGAGTTTTTCAATAAACTCTTCATAAAATTTGTAGCTCTTATGAGTGGGGTGTGTTTTGTTATAGGAGCACTCTTGACAAATTTTTCTATATGAGTGTAAGAGTGAGCTCGCTCTCTATGAGAATATAGGGCTTATTCCTAAATATATTCATGAAATACTGGGATCAACACAATACCTTAAAGTTTAACCAATAAAGCTCATGTCAATACCTGAATAATTATATGAAGATAATAAGTTTTCTATTTTTCCATTAGTGTTCTAGTTCAAGCCAGAGACCATTATTAACGTTGGAATAGAGATTATTATTTCACTACTAAAGGTTCAATGTAAAGTCACACCTTTTATGATGCATGATTATCTTTCTTTTGGCTAATATTATTATCTATTTTAAATATTAAAAATGAGTGGAGGAGTGTTGTTACATTTTCAATGTTTAACAACTTTCTTTCGGAGTTTTAATTGCGTTAAAGAAAGAGATGTTAACGTACTTGATTAATATACTTTAATAGAAAGTTTAATGCACTTGAATTTAGATGTTATTAATTATTAATATTGAAAATCAAGATCTAAATTTGAATATAAATAGTGATAGCATCTTTCCCTAAAACATAAAACTTCAATGACATATATATGTATGTATGTATGTATGTATGTATGTATGTATGTATGTATGCGTGCATGCGTGTATGTGGGGTGCTCTTAGTCGTGGAGCTTTGAGCTCAACCTTTCCGTGTAAAGTGGTTTGAGCTACACAACGTTTCAATTGGGTTATTGTATCCTGGAGGGGACAAACCAAAGAAATATTTGTTGGATCGGTGGTCGATATTATAAAGAGATACAACACACATCGCAAAAGGTTTGAATCTCCTTAAAGAGAGTGAGATATCGGCAACCCAGCCTAATTGTTAGCGTATTTGTTTTCTCAATATTAACTTCATTTTCTCTGTTATTTGAAATTCTCCCATCAATTTTTATGAAATATACTATTAAAAAAATTAAGGAAAAAAATATATTTTTTGTTCTTAAGTTTCGGGTCTAATTTTTATTTGGTGCCATTCAAAACAGAACATCTTTTGTATGTTCTTAAATTTGAGTTTGGTTTCAGTTTAGTTCATAGGTTTTAGAACGTTACAACTTTACCCTTGAGTAGGAGTGATCATTAGTCGGTCGACGTCAATTTTGGACTTAAACAACACCAATCTCTAACATTTCAATTTTTCATCGGTTGGTGTTCGTCAATTTTAATGAAGATGGTAACACCGATCGAGTCAGTTGGCGACAAACACCAACCTCCCGTATTTCGATTTGTCGCCGGTTGGTGTTTGTCAATTTAATGAAGACGGTAACACCGATCGAGTCGGTCGGTCGATTTTTTCAATTTCACGTCTCAGGTGAGTTGGGAGCAAACAATTTAAAAAAAGAGAAAGAAGAAAATCAACAGAGAGAGAGAGAAAAAAAAATAAAAGAAGAACTAAGAGAAGAAAAAGAAAAGGCAAGAGAGAGATATGAAGAACTTAGAGCAACGAGGGAGGGAGGGAGAAGAAATGTGTAAAGAAACAAAAAGAAGAAAAAAATCTTTTGAATAGGTAATGATTACTTGTGGTAATCTTACTTATAAAACAAAAACCATGGCCGGTTTTAGAAACTAGTTTCCACATCTCCTTAAGCATCCAAGCATCACGTTGGGTTTGTGGGCTGTGGCAATACCTCTTTTGTCTTTCTTTCTTTCTTTCTTTTTTTTGAAATGCAGATGGATCGGTTCGATCGATTAAAGCCTCTTTGATTCATTGTTAAATTGATTCTCGACAAAAATATATAGTAAATCAACCGACCAAAGTCGATTGGGTTGGTTTTAGTCGCGGATGGTTCGATATTGTGGTCTTACTTAATCACCTCTGCTTTTAAGATTTGACTTTTATTTCAATTTGATCCTAAGACTCAATAGTTACATTTTGGTTAAAGTATCATTTTGGTCCTTGTACTTTCAAGTTTGTTCCATTTTTGTCCTTATACTTTCAATTGTTCAATCTTAATCCTCATATTTCGAATAAATTTCAAAATGGTCATTACCATTAAATTTAAAAATATAGAAAATTTCGAAGGACGCACATTTGGTTTTTTTTTTTTTTTTTTTTTTCAATTCTCTTTTCCCTTCCCTTCAATGGATTTGTTAGATTTCTCAAGTTTATTGGAGGAAAAAGGAATGAATTGCAATCTTCTTCTATCAAACTGAGAGAATAACTTTTAGGTTCATAATAACTCAGTAGCAAGGTAAACTCGTTGGTTTTCATTTTGGCATGATTTCTCTCTATTTAGTACCTTAGTTAAAAGAAAGAGATCTCCTATGTATATAGCAACCCGACGATGACATCAATCAAAACTTTCTTGTCGATGGAGAGCATCCGGGCCGACGATGATTCCGATACGACTTGCCGCTATCAAAGAAGAAAGAAAAAGAGAAACAACAGAGAAAGAAAGGGAAGTGAGAGAGTGGGAGAAAGAAGATGGAGAAGAAAGAAAGGAGGAAGATGGAGAAGAAAGAAATTGAAAAGTTAAAAAATAATCTCAAATGTTTTATTTTGAAAATTTCTCATATTTTAAATTTTTTAATTATTTTTTGTTTGTCAATTAAGCTTTTTTTTTTTTTTAATTTCAAAATATAGTATTAAAATTGGACACTAAAAGTATAAGAACCAAAATAGAACAAGCATAAGAGTCCATGGACCATGATATTTTAATCTTACATTTTTCATCTTGATTTTTTCTAAATATTTACTTTTAGTGAAATAAACAGAAAGTGGGTATTTAGTGAAAAATCAAAGTTAAAAGTGTAAATCTTCCAACCTAAGAATCAAATTGAAACAAAACTTAAATTTTAATGGTGAAATTGTAACACTTTAAAACCTAGAGACTAAATTGAAATCAAACTAGCTCAAAATTTAAGGACTAAAAATACAGTATTTTGAAACTTATAGATTGAATAGAAATACTCAAAACTTAAGGATCAAAAATGTATTTTTTTCTAAAAAAAAAAAATAATAATAAAAAAGGTGGAAAGTGAAATTAATAAGGCACATTGTCAAACTTTTTTCAATAGGCCCATATTTTTCATTTCTTCCTATTGTCATTAGCATTCTCCTTCTACCTTCTCTATCGTCTTCTCTCATTCGTCATTTGTCATTGTTTATCCATCATTTACAACTCTATTAGTAAATCTTCTCTCACAATTCTTCTTTCTTTCATTTCATTTGAGCAATTCCACTGCTTGAGATCATTCATCGTTGGAGCAACTCAAACTCTATCACATTTTCTATCATTTGTAACTTGATAAATTATTTTTTGGAAAATTCTTATAAATAGAAAAATTTTAAAAATATTTAGCAAAAATTTTCAAAAGTGCTTCTTTCAAAATACTTTTTGCTATAAAGTGTAAATACTTTTAAATATTTTTTTATCTTTAAAAAATATTTTCATGCAATTAAGAAAGATTTTTGAGACAAAATGTTAAATTTAAAACCAAAGATAAATTCTAAGGTAATATCTTAATTTCTCTCACGTCCTATTTTTTTTTTGCAAAAACAAATATTGACTATGACATCAACAGTTGCTTTTTTTCTTTAGCTTATAAAAATCAAACTCCCTCTGTTATGTATATTTTCCTATGTTCTTTCATTTTTTCTTCAATTATTTGTCTATTGATTGCTGGTTAATTTTTAAATTTAGAAATTATCTTCTATATTTTAATCGCATTAAGTTGATGATTATGAATCATAAGATAGCCATAGATTATAAATTTTTCATGTATCACATATATTTATTGGTAAATACTTTTTAAGATTTTTAAATCTAAACATTATTTTCTATATTTCATTTCCATTAAACGATTTTTTTCAATATTTCAATTCCAATTTTTTGAATCTTCAACAAAATCTCTAAAATATCAGTGTGGTGTTAAAATACAAAACATATAGTTTTGAAATTGTAGTTAAACAAAACACAAAATTAAGCCGATGATAAACCACGAACGCCTCAAAAGAAATATCACAAAGATGCACTTATTTTCATTCTACGATTCTAGTCGAGAAGTCGATGGAGATGAAGAAAGAGTTCAAGTAGATATAGAGTGAGAAAACGATGTAGACGAAGATCATCAAAGAGAGAATTGATAAGTTGATAAAAACATAGAGGCATACGGAGATGTAGAAGAAGACACCAAATACTTTTTTCGATTTATATGTCTTGGCTATTGGAAGATTTCAAAATATTCATTTCATGGTTACAAGTAATCATTTCTATTGATGTGCTTCTTTTCCCTCTATACACTCAACATGTATAGGAGTTTTAAGATTCCAACTCTCTACATTTTTCTCTCAATGCTAATTGCTTAGCATTCCACGGGTTTGGACATACACTCACATATATATTATATGAACCCTTAGGTATACTTAGTTATAAGTATATAACCTTCCACGAGAGCTAGGATACACACTTAACATTCTATGGAGGTTAGGATATATACTTATATATATATACAAGGATGAAAATATCCATCAACATGTCAATATATACGTCAATCAAAAGGTTTGATATCGATATTAATTATCCATGGATATCTCCCAACATCTTTTATAGATGTTCGCAGAACATAAAAACAAATGTTACTTATTTAATTTAGTATGAATAGGAATACTAATAACAATATCCATAGTTTAGTTTTATAGTGAAACCAACTTAATCATTAATCTAAATAAATTTTATAAATTTCATAACTTACAAGAATATCTGTTAATATATCCGTAAAATAGAAATCTTGATATCGATATCGTTATCAATATTTTAATCCTTGCATATACAATATATGGTATTCGTAGCTGTAGATGTACCTAGTTATAGGGGCTTAGTTGAACAATCTTTGTGCTCTCATCTCCACACTTGCCACCAAGTTCATTGAAAAAATTTAGGTATATTTGTTTACTTTTTGTTTTTCAATTATTTATATACCATGTAGATGGTTATATTTATAACATTTTTTCTGTATCGACTTACACTGCGCAAGAGGTTGATATAGAAAATAAGTTTAAATATGTTCTAGGAACCAACAATTGATAATTTTGGAACCAACAATTGATAATTTTGTGTTTTATTAAGTTGATTCAAGGTAGTTGTTATTTTGATTAGGAAGGTTCATGCAATTCGTCATTATTTTGATTAGGAAGGTTCATGAGTTGGATTGGGTTGAAAAACTTTTTAGACCCAATCCAATTGTTCGGTCTTAATTTTTTTCAACCCAAATAACCCTTATTAAAAAATAAACCCAACCCAATCTAAGCATAAAATATTTGAGTTGGATTGGTTCGGGTTAATCGGGTCATTTATTTAAAATTTTGTTCTAAAAATAAGCAAAACGTAAATATGTAAAAATCTAATTTAATTATTTTTATATATTGAATTAAAATTAATAACTGTGAAAATTTTCTTTCTAAAGTGTAAAGAAACTATTTTTAAGAGTTGTTGAAAAATAAATTATTCAAAAAATATTAAAATTAAAATCAATATATGTATAAATAATTGTGTTATAAGTAATAAAAGAATATATTTTAAAGTTAATAATAAATTCAGGTTGGTTTTGGCTATATTAAATGAATCCATGAACCAATCTGACCCATATAATTTTTATTTATTTGAACTCAATCCAACTCAAATGAGTTGATAATTCAACCTAAACCGCAGGGTTAGATTTGGTTAAATTAATCTCGGATCATCTAATTTTTTGAACACCCCTAATTTTGATATTATCGAGATTAGAATTAGATACACATCTCCATGTTTTTACTTTTAGATTTCGACAAACTACGTCCTACAGGTTTCCTCTATATAGAAAACCATCGTTATTATTTTACACGTATTTATGTGTATATAAATTATGATAGTGATCCCTAGATAAGTTTAAGTATGTCAGTTTGATTCCAAAAAATAATTGAAGAGACATGCAATTACATTGTAGCAATTAGAGTAGTTGAAGAAAATTAGCAATTGTCGTTTGTTTTATTGAGAAATCGGAGGAAATAGCAATATCAAGAGATGCTTTTTGATTTTTGTAAAAAAAAAAAATGAAAATAATAAGATTTTTGACAAAAACGTGCCACACACATGACATATATTTCTTTAATCCCCAAATTACCCTCAATATGGTCGGATAACAGCTTTTGTGGATTACCATATATAAATTTTTTTATACCATTTTCATATACACTATAATTGTAATTGTGTTAACGGTATTGAATCTAGCACATGGATTTTCTTTTCCATATTGTATTTGTAAATATTAATATCATATTTAAATCAATCCATGATTTCTAATATTTCTCCCTAGTTCCTGGTTACCTAATTCCTAATTTTTCTCTCTACTTAAATTTAAATTTATCTTCCATTTTTTTTCAATTTTTTTTCTCAAATTTCATATCCCTTGAATTTTGAAATCTAATAAATTATATTACAATATATTAAATTAAAATATTTTAATCATCAAATTATTTTATAAAAAAATGAAGAAGGTATTTTAATTTAATTTAAATTTATAATAATACATGAAGCTATGAGATATTAATCTACCTTTACACATACAGTGTGATTTTAATGTAAAATTTTGTGATGATACTAGAATATTTGAAATTTAGAGGGAAAAGAGAAGTTTAACTTGTAAACATTTAATTTAAGTTATATTATGAGTTAAAATTTAGATATATATATATATATTTAAAAGATTTCGTGAGTTAAAATAAGGAAATTTAAAATTTTTTTAAAAATTAAAAAAATTAAAAAAAAACCCTAAGTTTTAAGCTATAACGTGGCACAAAAAATTCATAAACAAATATAAAAAAATATTTAAAGAGAAGCTAAGTCTAATTTTAGAGTGGCGCATAAAGCTTCATAAACAAATATAGATATATATATTATATATATTAAAAATCCTAAGGATGTGCTTGGGGCCCAATATGTGTTTTAAGCTCAGTGACATCCTATATCATCTCAATGTTTGGGGGTCCATTTTTATATATCACCAATTTGAAATATCCAGCCCAATGGTTTGCAAACAGTAATGGAAATTTGGATGGGTGTTTCGTATGTCCCCCTTTCCCTCATTCACACGTCTCTCCTTCTCCCTTTTCCCTCACTCACACGTCTTTTCGTCTCCCCTTTCGCGCATGCGAATCCTTCCACCGTTTCCCTCAGATCTCCTTCTCCCTTCTCACGTCTCTCTCAACCATCGTCTGAAACCCTAGCCACTTCAATCTTCTCCTCAATCCCGTCCTTAACTCGCTTTCATATGTCACCGTTTAATCTTCCCGCTTTCGTATGTCACAGATTTGTTCGTCTCCTTTTCGCGCATGCAAATCCCTCTCAGGACTCATCCTTCTGATCTCGAATCTGCCCTTTCCCTCATCCATTTCCATCAAATCTCCTTCTCCCATTTCCCTCTCACGTCTCTCTCGACCATCGTCTGAAACCCTAGCCACTTCAATCTTCTCTTCAATCTCGTCCTCAACCCACTTTCGTATGTCACTATTTCATCTTCCCAGTCTCGTAGATTTGTTGTTTTCTTCATAGATCTGTTGTTTTCTCACAGATTTAGTGTTTTCCCTTTTTTCCCCTTGTCGCTTCAATCTCGGCCTCAACCATGTCCTTTCCGCTTTGACGATCCTCTGTTCACTCATAACCCGTTGTATGACTTATTTTTGTTCCTCGGTGTTGCTTTGGTCATCGATCGTTGAATGCATGGCAGGGACTGGTTGAAGAATTTGCAGCTTGGTGGGGGAGAACATTGTCCACTTCAGGTTCGTTTTCTAAATCCTAGATCGAGAAATGATGAGTCTTTATTTTGTTTCTTCTGAAATTTTCAATTTCATGCCTCGATCCTCTGTTTTGTGTATTTGGTTTTCATGCCATGATTAATTTTTCTAAATGAGTTTTGTGTATTTCATTTTCTAAACATGTTCTGTGTATTTCATGTATTTCATGTTCTAAACATGTTCTGTGTACTTGATCCTCGATCCTCTGTTCTGTGTATTCTCTATTATGTGATTTGTTTCGTTTTTTATATTGTGTTTTCTTCTCTGTCTTTCCCTTCAAATTTTCATTTTCATGCCTTCATTCTCTATTGTCCTGTGTATTTGATTTTTCAATCATGTTTAACTTACCTACTAATTCTTTGTTTTATATTTTGTTGTTCTAATCCTAATATCCCGTTGAATCTTGAATTGTATTAGTCCTAGCTATTAATTTTTTTGCACGTTTTCAATATTATGCATTATTAATTACTTCATTTATTAAACTATCCATGATTTTATTAATGACTGTTCTGATTGTTTGCTGATTTTATTCCACTTACATATTTCTCCTACTCATTTAACCACTTCATTAATGACTCAACCAACTTATTAATTGGATTTGAGTTCATTTACATGATGTGAATTTAATTCTGAGGTTGGTCACACTATTTTTTTAAATAATTGTTGGGGTTGTTATTAATGTTCAAACCATTCCTCTCCAACCACCCATCTTCCTATATAACAACATTGGTCCATCTCTATTTGCTGAGAGCCTCCATTGGTCCATCTCTATTTGCTGAGAGCCTCCATTGTCCGAGATTTAGTTTGTCAATCTAGTGAGTTGTTTAATTTGATTTCTCTTTCTCTTCTTTCTATTCTCTAGTTATGTTATTTTCATATTATTAACTTCCTAACTTATGGTTCTTTGGTGGGTGGTAGGGTGCTTCATTGTGTTTTGATCCGGCAATCCGTGGACTCTCCATCCAAATACTACTTCATAAAAGTTACATTAGTAATTTTCCATTCCAACTAGTTCTCTTCCTACATTTTAAGTATTTGTAGATTTTTTCTAACTTCTGTTTTTTGTTTTGTTATGCAACCCAAACTAATACAGAACATTTAATTAGTTTGCGGTTAGTGTGTTACTTTTTTTTTTTTGTTTTTTGTATTCCTTTATATTCCATTTTAGTTATATATTTTTTTGGTGTGCCTCATTAGACTGTTTGACATTTTTTTGGTGTTATTGACTGTTTATTAATTTTTCACTATTTGACATTTTCTTGTGTTATCAATTTTGGTGTACTAGACTGTTTATTAATTTTTAAATTTTATATGCTTTTGATTCTGTCCTTAATTGTAATACCCAAATTGACCTTGGATAATTTGATTTTATAAATTCAAATTAACGACATAGCTTTTTTTTTTTTTAATGGAAGTATCCAATCATTAAAATCACATTAATTATTATTAATAATCTAAATTGAATCATATATTTGATATAGTAATTGTTTATACTCTTTAATATGATTTTTATATTATTTAATCATTTTTAATTATTTTAGTATAAATTATCAATATACAAATTATGGTCAATTATCACTATTCTAATCAATTTATTCATTAATTTATTCAATTTTCGTAATTAATATAATCATGTTTAATTAAAAAAAATTGAAATATTTTTTAAACTATCATCTATAATATAATCATGTCTTCAATTAATTAACTATTCATATAATGACGTCTTTAATTAACTTATTCATTTGTAGTAATTAAAATAACTTTGAAATGTTTAATTAATACAATCATGTCTTTAATTAAGTAACTATTTATTTTAGTTGCCCCATATAAATTATTGAATTAAAAACCGTCTTTGAAACATTTCCTTCCCAGTAAAGTTTTGAAACTAATACGTATTTTTGACTAACTATGGCTAATGCAACAACTTTCACATACCTTTGACCAACTTATGAAAAGAATAATAAAAATGTAAATTATAGATTTTTAATATAATTCAAATGTAAATTCTTACCTTTTTTTTAATATGAAATTAAGGATGAGATGATTAATTTACCAATCTACTAGTTAAACTATCGAATAACTCATGAAGTTGTAGTAATGTATTTCAATTCAGACCCATTCCCGATAAAACTATTTTTTCCTTTTGTATCCTAGGGATTTAGGTTTCTATCCCAAAATATGAAAAATAAAGAAGTCTTTACTTTTCTTTCAATCATCACCACATCCCAACGACAACTATTCCTAACATTGGCTCTATTACTAAATGACCATCTTAGAATAGAGAACCAACCCTCCTACATTAGGCAACGAATTAGACAGCTAAACTTCTTTCGGCTTATTTATGAGAATGATGTCTGCTGTTGTTGAAGATGATGCCCTAAACTCTCGTCTCCTATAGTTTATAAACACAATTTTGAACAAACGATTGTGATGTATAATATATGATATTTTCTTCACTTATTGTCTATGAACATTGGATGTTTTATTTGCTTTACCATAAACCAATAAATTAAAATCCCTGGTTGTCATTATGTAACTTAAGTTGTCTATGTAGAGACATACAAGTAGATCATATCTTAAGTGATGACCAAAATGGTTTGTAGTATATGGATAAAGGAGGGAAACCTTATCCTAGTAATGCTACGGATACGACCCGCTTTGTAGAATAATTACAATTGTTATGACTTGCTATAGAAGGTTTGATCCTGATCATTCATGTGGGGTCATACGAGTGGAGGCGTTCTATACAAAGAGTTTGTATAAGACCTAACCACAAAGTGTTAACGTCTCATTATATAACGCTGTTCATGACAGAGACTTCACTTCACTAGGATGACCATAGGTAACATGACCTCAATCCTGAGTGAGTTGGGAACTCCTGCCTTTAAGGGTGGTCCTTTGATTTGCATGGGTGCGAGTGGCCTGATCGTCGACTCAAACCTACCACTTTGGGGATTCGTCTAATTTGGGAGCTGAGAACTCAAGTACACGAGATGAAATTCACTCATTCCCTAAAGTAGGGGTAAGTAGATAGATTTCTCCCTTAAGGGCTGATCCCGGAGCTTGAACGATGTGGCACTACACACCTTCTCATGGCCCGAGAAATGTCCACACATAGTAGGACTATGTTGTATTGTTCATTAGAGGGATCAGTGGTACGTAAGGAGTTAGATGTAATTACAGGGGCAAAACGGTATATTGGCCCAGCTATACTTACGAGCATTTATGAAGGATTATTGTACTGTTGATTGGTTATATCTGATGGACACAGAAATATATCTGTGGTAAGAAGAGTTCAGCTGTCGGTCTTTAGTGGAATGCTTGACAGTTAACGGATGGTGGATCTCGTGGCTAAAGAGTTTAGTTGGCTATTCATGTACCGTTGGAGCTTCGAGCCATAGGTTCATAAGGTCCCCTTGGTAGCTCAATGGATTCAAGTTGAGAATCAGTTTTTTAGTCAATTTGAAGTGTTCAAATTGACAAGAGGGAGTTCGATTATATATGATATGATTGAACTGGTTAATTATATATGATATGATTTGACTCTATGTATGAGATACATTAATTGGAGGAAAATAGATATAAATATGATTTATATCTAATAGAGGAGAAAAAACTATGGTTTATATGTGATATTAAACTATAGGTTAATGAATATAATATGACTATATTAATTATTTTTAATTGGATAATTATGGGATAATTGTGCCGCCGTTTTCTCCGTAACCGTGTGATAGTGGGAAGTTTCATTCAATTTTCGTAATTGAAGAATAAAATGAAAATATTTTTCATGTTTGCAAAAGATCAAATAATTCGCTCATGAGTTGTATACAGTCTATCGCATAGCAAACTGAGAGACTACACGATAGTTCAACGTTGCTACACGATCATATACACGCGCGCCTCTTTCTAAACAATCGCATAAGTTTTTCTAAACGATCGTCTAGCACCCAAGCGTTTACTAAACGATCGTCTATACTATCGCTGCCTAATTCCTACACGATCGTGTACCTTCTTCTAAACGATCAAGCATTGTCTATACGATAGACCCTGCCTTCTCCCACTTGCTTGGTCGTTGTATACGATCTTTGTTTCCTCCTGCTCTCTACCAAATCCAATAGAGCCCACACCTTATGGATTCTCACCCTGAGAATATCGAGGGTTCTAAGTGGTGGTGTCATCCTCATTGTTGCTGAGTTCGCGTGGAGGCTGTTCGTGAGTAGACGACCGGGTGTTTTGGTGAACGATTGCTTGGACGTTCTAGTAAGAGCGAGAGAAGCAGTCCCTTGGAGAGAACGAGATTTTCTGTGGAAAAGTGTTCTTCAACTGGTACGTATCTCTTCTCTTTATTATTTAATTCTAAAAGCATGCCGATAATTTGTTGTTTATTGCATAACTTGTCTGTTAAATTGTAAATGTGAAAATTTTGTCACGATATATTTGGAACGATCCGCTTTTGCTTAGAGGTACTCTTGTATAAGAGTTTCTTCAGTCACAAGACCATGCGAATAGACAGATGGACTTTCGTCATCCTCTGTAACATGCTTAGGACGACCGATCATCTGGCATCCACTCAATGCGTTGACGTCCAAGAGATGGTGGCAATTTTTCTCCACATTTTGTCGCATGACGTTAAGAATCGAGTAGTTGAAAGACAGTTCGCACAGTATGATGAAACTATTTCGAGGGATTTTAGGTCTGTTCTGACCGCAGTATTACAACTTCAAAAGTTACTGCTGAAAAAATCAGAGCCTATCATGAGCGACTGCACTGACAATAGGTGGAAATGGTTTGAGGTATTAAACAATTCTAATTCCACTCCCAGTTAAATATTAGGTTCTAGATTTTTAGGAAACTAGGAAATGTTTGCCCCTTTATCAATGTATGATCACATACAGAACTGTCTGGGTGCATTGGATGACATATACATCAAGGTCAAGGTAAATGTAGCTGATCATCCCCGCTATCGTACCCGAAAAGGTGAGATAGCCACGAATGTGCTTACCATCTGTTCACCAACTGGTGAGTTCATATTTGTGCTGTCAGGGTGGGAAGGGTCTGCAGTCGATTCCAGAGTGCTTAGGGATGCAATTTCTCGACCACACGGGTTGAAGTTTCCTAAGGGTATAGACTTTTGTGATTCTATTATCTGGATTCAAGAGCAAATAGTTTGCCAACTATTTTTTTGTATACCATGCCTAGGTTATTATTACCTATGTGATACTGGATATCCCAATATCGAGGGATTCTTGGCACCACATAGGGGAGAGCAGTACCATCTTTCAGAATGGTGTGGTACTGGAAATGCACCACTAATCCACAGGATTTTTTCAACATAAAACATTCATCCGCTAGAAACTCCATAGAAAGAGCATTTGGTGTACTCAAAGGTCGTTGGGCGATACTACGTGGGAAGTCCTACTACCCAGTTAAGATCCAATGTAAAACAATAACGACATGTTGCCTACTGTATAACCTGATAGCGAGGGAGATAAGCCAAACTACAACGTCCAGAACAACGGATGATGAAGATTCAACATCTAACGAGCTTGGCGATGAAAATATACAATTTATTGAAACATCCGACGAATGGACCAGTTTTAGGGATGAATTAGCGACGCGAATGTTTGATGAATGGGAACAAGCATCATGAGCACAAAGTTTCTTGTTCAATTAGCTTTACTATGAATAACTTCCTCCTACTTTTAGACTATGTTATCTTTTGGTTCAAACAATCTACTGTATTAAATTATCTTAATTTATGTTGTGTTAATTGGTTCATGTGAATGATGAAACATGTTCTACGTTATTCATACTCAAACTTTGTTTATCTAACTGTGCCCAATTTATTTTATTAAGTTATACATATGTATGTAGTTGAATGGCAGGACGTGAGAAAATGATAAAACACATTTGGACAAAGGTTGAAGATGCACGATTAGTGAAGTCACTATTGCACTTGGTAGAAACAGGTTAGCAAGATGATAACGAAACATTCAAGCCTGGCTATCTACAACAGCTACAACATCTACTTACAGAAAAAATTCCTAGCTATTCCATCGGGCTGTCGACAATAGAGTGCAAGTTAGATTTTTAAAGTGACAATATTGTGCAATCGCTAAGATGCTGAGTAATGCATATAGTGGATTTGGTTGGAATGATGAGTTCAAATATGTGGAAGTAGAGAAAGAGGTTTTCGATGTATGGGTTCGGGTAAGAGAACATATTATAGTATATTATCTTAGAATGGTGAACTCTTTCTAATATAATATTATGTTCTAACATAATATACGTTCCTGTTTGTAGTTCCATCCCAACGCGAAGGGTTTGAGACATAAACCATTCCCCCACTATGATGAGCTTTCAATCGTATTTGGGAAAGATAGGGCCATTGGTGAAGGCAGTGACACCCCGTACGATCAAGCATCTGCAACAGATGAACATTTGGAGGATATTTGGTTAGGATCACAAGTTAATGAGCAACAAAAAAGTATACCTGACATGGGATGGATGAAGTTTTCCCAGATACACCCATCAGTAGGCATACTGGATCAAATAACGATATGAGAGGAACGAAACGCAAGAGGACTCCCTTCTAATCTGAAATGCTTGACATTTACGCACAACAATGGACGCTTAGGAAAGTAAAATGGAGAAACTTGTACAATGGCAAAAGAGAAATATGAATTGAAGCTCAAGAGGGGTAGGAGGTCATCGAATAGATCTACCAAGTTGAGGGTTTAGAAGAGGATGATCAGTTGGCCCTCATAGATCTATTAGTGAATAATATTCAGCGAATAGATGGTTTTCTAGCCATTCCACTACAACTAAGGAAAAGATATTGCATACATTTGTTGGCCAAGACTAGCTAATTACGTTCTCAGTGTTTGCAAGTTGGTTTGTTATTTGTAACTTTCCCTAGTCTCTTATTCCATAGGTATCATATTTGTTGATTTTTTGTGACATGTACAAATGACCCGTGGCATATAGCCCTTAGATATGGATGTAAATTTTTCTAAGCAAGTTGTAAAATGGTCATGTATAAAACCACCAAATTATGTAAAATCTTTTGAGGGGAATGAATTTAATGAATTTAATGAATTTCATATTTAGTATATTTTTATTTTTATCAGTGGAATGAATTAAATGAATTTCATGTCTGGTCTAAATTAACACTATTTTGTAAAATCATTTGGCTTTCAATGATGAGAAGTTTGGAATGAATAATATAAAATTGAACTGTATACCATATCTTAATATTGGAAAAAAAAAATGCAATCAATGTCTTATTCCAAATAGAATAGAAACAATAATTGGAATATAAGTTTTTTCTTTAAAAAAAAAAATAGTGTTCATACAGACAAATTATTATAGAGTACAAAAACTGAACCCAATAGCACTGACATATGAACTCTGTACACCCAAACACAGACATATGAACTCAAACATAACAACTCTGCATACCCAAACACAGACATATCAACTCAACTCAGACATAACAACTCTGCACACCCAAACACAGACATATCAACTCAGACATAACAACTCTGCACACCCAAACACAGACATATCAATTCAGACATAACAACTCTGCACATCCAAACACAAATATATGAACTTCCCACATCCTATATCATCTCAGTGCCCCAAACAACCCCAGCGCTCCTACAAAGCTTCAATATTTAGCCTTCTTCTCCTCCTTCGCGTGAAGAGAACCAATAGCACTTTGTGCTAAGACTACCGTCATCGACTGCCTCGTGTTGCCGTCCATGTCAAGATTGCCACCGTCACAAAGGGTAGTGTCGAAAGTGCCATGGATCTTTCTCTTTCTCATTCTCATTCATTATCTCCTTCTTGTTTTCTTTCTCCTTAGATTTTTTTTTTTTTTTTTTTTTTTTTTAGTTGTATACTGGCCAACCATCACTACTACCACCGTGTGGTTGTCAAAGAAATCAGTCCGCAATGTTTAGGTGAATATCAAACCGTTTTGCGGGGTTTTTGTTAAAGTTTTTGTTTTTAATCATATTTCCAATAGTTACATCTCCTGTATTTAATTCTTTCAAATACTCACTTGCCAACAACTTCACTTGTACAATCAACTTTGCTTTTCCTCACCTTAGAGTAAGTCTATTGTTGTAGACATCCATAAATTTCTAATGACCCCGTCATCATCATCCCTCGTACACGTGTTCTATAGGCAGCTGGATGATTTTTAATTTTTGCTTATGGAATGTTTAGATATTGTATATATGTGATTCTAGAATATTTAGGTAAAATATATTTGTGGTATTCGTATTGCTTTAAAGCAATGTATCTTTGCATTCTCGTTTATACGTTGCTTTAGGGTAGTTTTTTCATTTACTAATTAGTATTTTTTATTATATAAATTCGTTTTACTATTTTTATAATTTTGAAACCTTTTTGCCATTTTTTCAAATAAAACTTTAAAATTTACTACTTCCCTTTGTCAACCCATATATTTCTCCGATTGACCCTCTCAAGTTTTGGGTCATTTTGTTAGGCCCATTGGCAGTGTCAAGCCCAATCTCAAATTGCTCATTTTGTTCTTTCCTTGGCCAAAAAGCATGGGGTGAATATGAAATTTTCCATAAGATTTCATATATATTATATGAAAATGTGGACCATAAATTTATACAACTAGTTAAGTTGAGTAATTATTAGTTTTACTTTTTTTTAATTCAACAAAGACAAGTGAGGGCGAGAGGATTTAAACATCTAATATCTTATTAATGGAGTATATATCTTAATTATTTGAACTATGTTTATGTTGTTATAACGCTTAGACGTTTATTATTGTATATTCATTCAAAGGACTTGGTCAATTTATATTATTAGTCAATTTATATTATAAATTGACTAATGTAGTTTCATTTTCTCACTCTATCACCATTTTCCCTCTCCCTTCCGTAAGTCTCAATATCTATTTTTTAGCACTCCCTATCCATTCGTTGATCATTTTTTATAAACAATTTGATCTATATATCTACCGAATTATGTTTGAATTGACAATATAGTCTCTTGACTCCACATGAAGCATATATAACCTATAAAGCTAATCCCTTACTAAAGATAATAGATAATAGATAGAAACAATATAATTGGAAAAATATAATACACTTTTATTCAAGACAAGCCCACTATAAAGTTCTTATACATCAATCTAAAAAGCAAAAAATCAACCTTATAGTACAAATGAAAGTACATCAAATCCAAATATAAACAAATAATATCACTTGAACTTTCCCAAGGAATCAATATAACACCCATCTCTATAAAAACTAAATAAAAACCCAAAAAAAAAAAAAAAAAAAGACCAAAAGAGTAAAAGAAAGGTTTTTAGAGAAAAGGGTCTTGAGAATGATCAAATGGCTCATATTGGTGAGGCTTATTGAGAAGATGTTTTTTTGGACCTCTAAAGCTTCCATGGTTTATTCTCTCCTTTCTTCCCCATATGAATGCATCATGATCATGAAACTTCATTGAAACATCTTTTTCTTTGCTCTCTCCAATGGCAGCTACAACTGAAATGAAGGCCAAAATGAAGATGAAAATGAAAGAAAATTTGGCCATTGAATAATAGTTTTTGGATTTGTTTTTGTGGGATTGGTAAATATATATATATAAATAAAGGGTTTCAAGGGGATTGCTTTGTTTTCAAGTCATGTTGGTAATAATTTTTGCCTTGGTCACACTCATGGTTTTAGATTATCATGGCATATATCCCTTTATTGCAAGGTTGGTTTTTAACTTTTACGACTTTCAGTTACTTATTTTTGTCAAAGTGGATAGACAAATATCTTTTTATTTAAGGTCAAAGATTCAAATCTTCAAACTTTACTCACTATTCTAAAAGAATATACTTAATTTCATTTATAAGATTAATTTGGAAAAATGTTATGAAACTGGATTTTGTTATTCATTATAACATTTATAGAGATTTTTTCATTCACGACACTACTAAAAAAGTTAGAATCCATTACATAAAAGGAAAATCAAACAAACTTCATAAAATGTGTTAGCCATGTTTTTGGCGAAAAAAGGGAGTTTAACAAAATATTTTGTAATCATTTTCACGACATGTTTTTTTTTTTTTTTTTTTTTTGGGGTTAGGTTTTTAAGTATAATGAAGATGGAAAATTTGAACTACAAACATCTTGATACTAACACAACATTTGAATTGTGTTCACTTTGATACTTTTATTTGGTTGGTTTAATTTTTCTTAATTGGTGTCTGTGGTTGGTTGTTATGATTTAGTGGAAGAAGAATAAAAGGGCAGTATAATGGTCGCAGTAATTATGCAAAGTTTTGAATGCTAAAAAGGTCATTATTGCTCCAACATGGATGAGATAGATAAACAACAAAGGCTATGAATTAACGTCGGTTTGGAATGACTATTTAATTACTNATATATTTTGGATTTTCATTTGGTTCCCACACTCCCAATTATCAATATTGAGTGTAATATGGTGATTAAGACACTTGTTGCTTTTGCTTAAGTCGAAGATTCAATCAATCATCCACGTCTCTTGATTCAAGAAGAAAAAAAATCAAACTCACTCATTATTATAGTTTATGCTTTTATTATGTCATCAAAGTAGTCTTGATTTTTTTAAGAAAAAAATGAAAATAAAGTTGGGATTTTTTTTTTAAACAATATAATGTCTATATGAGAGGGTAAAAATAAGATTAATACCTAAACAAATAAGTTTTTTTCCTTAAAAAAATAAATTTACTTATTAAATCTTGCTCAGCTAACTTAATAAATAAGACGACAATTCCAGTTCAAAGTTAGATCACTCCTCATCCAAAAATTGTTGAACCAAAAGTGCACACACATTTGGAGCAAAGCCAACATTTGGGGCAAACCCTTCTTGAAAGATTATAAATATGAAGACAAAGTATAGTTCAACTAACGTAAATTGATTTAATACTCCACATATTAAAAAAAAAAAAAAAAAAAAAAAAAAAAAAAAAAATACGTACAAGAACTTAAATATAAAAGGAAAAATTGAAAGGAAAAAACCCCTTTTACTTTGCCATTTGTTTCAAAGCTCTTTTTAAAAAATTTACAATATTACCCATAACGTTCCATAAATGTTTCAAACCACTCATGTATTAGAAAATTCTTTCCAATTGTTGTTTTTTTTTTTAAAAAAAAATGAAGTTAAATATAGCAATTTTTGGAAAAAAAAAATATGGATACTTTTTAAACAAATGATAAAGTTCAAGAATACTTTTATCCGATAATTTAGTCCATGTAAAATTTTACACTTAGGCCATGTTTACACACAAAAAAAAAAAGTAATAAATGAATGGTAATATGAAAAATAGGCCCCATGTTGTTGTTTACACTATCTTCCATACTTGCACTAACACGTAGAGTTCACTGCCATAAAAAAATGCAGATTGACGAGCGGAAGGCGATAAATCGGTTTACATTTTGAAATTATATTATTGTTACCATTAGTAGTACAATATGAGAAGTATTCATACCACATTTATTGTTATTGTTGTCATTACCATTACTCTTTAGGGTCAAATTATAATAGTAAATGTGGCAGATTAATAATTCTAAGTAAACGTGATAAAAAACAATTCAATTATATTTGCAATTTGAGCCCATTAAACTAAATAGAATTCAATTATGATTATACCAATTTTTATTACGAATCGGTAAATGTAGCCAATGAAATAACTCATTTTCAAAGCAAGCTAAAATATGCAGTGTATTTTTGCATTTCTCAATGGAGAAGTATAATGCAGGGTGCTTGAACCACCCATCAAGCAAGGCCCACCTACACCATATGTAATCAAGAAACATATGAAGTGACCCACTTGCTGACCTGGAAAAATATAAGAGGTTCAAATATAACAGAAATATCCCAAAAAGCCCTTCCAACACATTATCCTATCCACAATTCCCCATCTCCCATAATCTGACACTTCTATTTTCTTCTGGCTGAAATCTTCTTTTGAAATCTCATGGATGAGATTCACAGCCCTTCCCAGTTCTCTCCTCTCTCTCTCTCTCTCTTCTTTCCTCCCTAACATCCAAAACCTTAAACAAAAATACTCAAACAAACTCTACCCCTTTTTTGCCATCTTCAACTCAAAAATCCCCATCTAAAATTCACAAACCATCAAATCCCCAGTTAAACAAACCTTGTTTCCATCAGTTTCGACGTCTCGATATCAACCGTGATCCGTGTTCATAGGAAGCCATTATGATTCTTGAGTCTTTTCAGAATTACTAGTGTGTCAAGATGGTAAGCGTAGCATTTTGTTTTGCTGTGCTTTTTTGTAGATTTCTAAGATGGTAAGGACAAGAAAAAATGATGGGGACATCAGTCCTTAACTATAATCATCATTTATTGCCCTCAAAAGATTTACCTCAGACTTCAGATTTGAGTTTGAAGCAGAAGGAGCAAGAATATTTGTGCCTTCTGAAGAAATGCAAGAGCTTAGAAGAATTCAAACAAGTTCATGTTCAAATTCTGAAGTTGGGTCTTTTCTTGGATTCTTTCTGCTCAAGCAGTCTTTTGGCTACTTGTGCTCTTTCAGAGTGGAACAGTATGGATTATGCCTGCTCCATTTTCCAGCAATTGGATGAACCTACCACATTTCATTTCAACACAATGATCAGAGGGTGTGTAAATAACATGAACTATGAGAATGCTATATACCTGTATAATTCTATGCTTCAAAGAGAAGTTGAACCCGACAACTTCACGTACCCGGTAGTTCTCAAGGCTTGCGCTCGGTCAGCAGCAATCGAGGAAGGAATGCAGATTCATGGTCATGTATTCAAGCTAGGTATGGAAGATGATGTATTTGTACAGAATAGCTTAATCAATATGTACGGGAAGTGTCAGAATATCGAACGTTCTTGTGCTATTTTTCGACGTATGGAGCAAAAGAGTGTGGCTTCTTGGAGTGCTGTAATTGCAGCTCATGCTAGTCTTGGATTGTGGTGGGAATGTTTGATGTTGTTTGAGTATATGAATAGAGAAGGATGTTGGAGGGCTGAGGAAAGTATATTAGTTACTGTGGTTTCTGCTTGCACTCATTTGGGTGCCCTTCATTTAGGAAGATGTGCCCATGGTTCACTATTGAAGAACATCACTGAACTAAATGTTGCAGTTATGACTTCCTTAATGGATATGTATGTGAAATGTGGGTCTTTACAAAAAGGATTGCGTCTCTTCCGGAACATGACCAAAAAGAATCAATTATCCTATAGTGTCATAATCTCAGGGCTTGGCTTACATGGACATGGTAGACAAGCTCTAAAAATCTTCTCAGAAATGGTTGAAGAAGGGTTAGAGCCTGATGATGTTACCTATGTTGGTGTTCTTAGTGCTTGTAGTCACTCTGGCCTTGTCGATGAGGGTCTCAATCTTTTCAATAGGATGAAGTTTGAGCACCGGATTGAACCAACAATGCAGCACTATGGTTGTGTGGTAGACCTAAAGGGACGAGCGGGTTTGCTTGAAGAGGCATTTGAGCTTGTCCAAAGTATGCCTATAAAAGCAAACGATGTTGTTTGGCGGAGCCTTCTAAGTGCTTGTAAGATTCATGACAACTTAAAACTTGGTGAGATAGCTGCAGAGAATCTATTCCGAATGTCTTCGCACAATCCTAGCGATTACCTAGTTTTGTCTAATATGTATGCCAGAGCTCGGCAATGGGAGAATGCAGCTAAGATCAGGACAAAAATGGTCAACGATGGCTTGATCCAAACACCAGGGTATAGCTTGGTGGAGGTGAAAAGCAAGGTATACAAATTTGTTTCACAGGATAAATCGAACTGCAAATTGGGTAAAATCTACGAGATGATTCATCAGATGGAATGGCAATTGAGATTTGAAGGCTATATGCCAGATACATCACAAGTTATGCTTAATGTAGATGAAGAAGAAAAGAGAGAGAGATTGAAAGGTCATAGCCAGAAGTTGGCTATAGCTTTTGCTCTCATTCATACATCACAGGGATCTGCCATAAGGATAATTAGAAACCTGAGAATGTGTAATGACTGTCATACATACACTAAACTGATTTCAATGATCTATAGAAGAGAAATTATTGTAAGAGACCGGAATCGGTTCCACCATTTTAAAGATGGAAACTGCTCTTGTAGGGATTACTGGTGAATCACTGAACTGTTCAACTATGATTTATGGGAGAAAAACTTCCCCATATATTTGCATTTTAAATTTCTAGAATGTCTTAGCTTAGCACCTAGGGGAAGGTGGAGCGTTGACAATGCTATATGAAGAAATGGTAGAAAGCAAATAATAGGCAGATGGATGACATTAACAAGATGATCCCTAATTTTGCTTCAGAATGGCACCAAAACAAGTATGCTACCACCCAGTATAATTAAAGAATATTAATCAGAACACAAGCAGACCATTGGCAATATCGGGAAAATGGCACCAATGGCCTATTTTTTCAGAATCAAATGAGAGTTGACTCAACTTTTAAAATTATGTTTTTTTGGCCTTTTGTTTATGTCAGCCTAGGATGAAATTACTAAAATGACCCAACTTTAAAAACCTAGGCATTTGTTCTGCACGCAAGCTGCCGCCGCCTTCTCCTCCTTTTTTTATCATTCTTCATTCTTCATTCCGCAAAACAAGTTGAGATGAAGATGGAGTGTGAAGGGCATGAATTTTCTTCGTTTTCGTTCTGCAAAATTGGATATCAAAGATGGATGATGGAGCGTGAATCAGAGTGAGAGCGAGAAACGAGAGAAAGAATCTGAACAAAGAGAAAAAATCAAAGAAAAAATTTACAATTGTGTCTGATAAAGAACAAGAGGAAGGAGCAAAAAGCGAGAGTCAGGCCCTCACTCGTGTTTTAAGGTCAAATGAGCACTTTCACCCATGACTGACGCTGACCTCAACAGAAGACCATTTTTTACTCGTTTTTGGACCTTGGGCCAAATTTCAGTTGGACCTCCAAAGAGGCCATCCATACAAATTTCCCGGCAACATCAACTCTCCAGAATAATCAAAGCTCCAAAGGTAACCCTTTGGAGCAGAATGATATGAAAAACCAGGGAACATTAATGCTAGCTAGTTCTCTTATTAATAAAGAAAGAGTAATACATAATGTAAATAAAAGAAGATTACATTAACGTTCATCCAATCAGTGAATGAGGTGAAGCAATTATTAATTATCTAATAATTTGGAATAATTTTTCAAAGAAAATTCACTTTTTCAATTGAAATGATAAATTATTTGATATAATAGAACAAGATGAAAACCTTCCTTTTCCTAAATATGAACTGATGAGACAGCTGATGTAATTGCCTTGGTTCGTGGATCACAACTTTCCAAAGCAACACCACGGGGATCTTCTCTAACAAGGAGAGTCAAAATATCCAGTGAACTCCATGATTTAGTCACATTGCTGATTGAGTCTCCCAAGGTCACAGCAAAAACAGCATCAAACCCACCTGCCCCGGGAACACCGGCTAACAGGACTCCTTCCATATTCATGGTAGTATCTAAAAGCTTCGTTTGTGAATCTGGCTCAATCTACAAATCCCAAAAAATGGAGTTCAATTATCTACACATGTATTTGTCACCGACACCATGTCCCGACAATTATCTACACAAGTACTTGTGCGACAAAATGCTAGATAATATAATATAAGCGAGCAAAGTAATTAAAGAAGGATAAACTAACCGGAACACCAGCAGCTTCACCCATTAAGCGCATATGATGCCTGATCTGGAGCATAGCATTTCTTGCTCCTAATAATGCTTTGATGATGGCTTGCTGGCTTGGTTCTGTGGCTTGATAAATCCACTGCCAGTATTTTTAAAATTGCTTCAATATTAATGCAGATAGATAGATATATATGAAAAGAGACATAATTTGCTAACATATTCTAAGTTGAAAGTAATTGCATCCTGACTAAAAACCAAAGACCAAGTTAGATACAAATTTCGGGTCTACAGTATATTTTGTGTAACGTGGTATTTTAGACTTCTGGTCCACCTCTCACATTTTGCAAAACTTTCACGATTAGTGATCAATTATAGTAGTATTTCTTTTTCATTTTTCAAAAAAAGGCTATTACTTCAATGATAGATTTAGATTATAAAGGTGAGAGAAGTACCTTCTCCGAGGTCAGCTTGCAACAATGGTTTATGATATATTTATAAGCATCCCAGTGTTCAGATGCAAGTTTACTCAACGTATTGAGTTGATTTTCAAGTTCTGAGTTCCCTTCGGACAACTGCCTCCACGTCTCTAGGGACCTTTGAGGGTCAGATTTTTGCCATTTTTTGACAGCACCTACCATTGAAGGCGTGGATGACCCTCCTACTCCTGGCTCCCCAAGTACCTGTCCAAAGCACCATAATGATGAACAAAAAAAGAAAATGTATATGTGGAAGTAACAATTGTATAAGAAACTGAGCTTTTATCTGAAGAACATGAAAGAATGTAAAAGGTCATACAAATGCACATAATTTGAGTACAAAAACCAAGAAAAGAAAGAACACAATTTGGAATTTCAAATTTCTACTCCCCCCACCAGTTCCTAATTGTTAGGAGAGCAATATAAAAAAAAAAAAAACAACAAATTATATATACAAACATACATATATATATATATATATATATATGCAAGATGCACACCAAATCTGACGTACTTGTTAAGGGAGAGAACTCATTACCAAAACTGAGAAGCATGGGTGTCATGTTATTGTGAAACAGAGTTTAGTAAATCACTGAGCTTAATGACTTCCAGAAATTTAGAAAATAAAGTGACAGTAGAGAAAAAGATTAAAATCTATTCACAAAATTTGTCTATGATGATGACTCAACAGAGGCAGACCAGAAAAACAAGTTGTATTGAACATCACAAATCAAAATTGATGGGCTTAATAAAACATAAGTTCCTGTGATGACAAGATCAAGTGACAATAAGGTGAAATTCAGATTCCTGTGGAACAAATAAAGCTGAATTTCGCAATGTGTGGAGCATGCAGAGTTGAAGTATGATTGAATAATTATAAGTGCTCGTAACCCTCCAGAAAGTGTATGATAAGAAAGTATGAGTCTCATAATATTAGATTAAGTGGGAAAATCTTCAAATCAGTCTCCATTAATAGAGCCACATTTCTTTAGCACACAAAATAACTTCTAAACGTACAATCTTTTGAAGTGGTAATATAAAAATGCCTTCTAAAATCATTTTTAACCAACAGATTCCGGAAGCTTACAAGAGTCATTAATGGAGGCAAAGAGAACTTAGTCCTCTCATGGTCCCACTTCTGATTTAAGATATCGACAATGACCTCTTCTATGGGTAATCCATTCTTGGCAGCCTGCATGGTTGCATATAGACAATAAGGCAACAGAAAGTAATGGAAGTTTTAATTGGAGGGAAAAAGAGAGAGAGATTTCTCAAAAGGGGTGCAGTACGAAGCCTACTTTACACAATTTATTATTATCAGACTCATTGATTAAAGGTCAAATACGTAATTGAGTTTGTTAGTCACCTCTTGAATATATAGCTAAGCTAAGTCTCATAGATGTTATAAAATTGGCACAGCTTGCAATTTATAATCCGACAAATGGTAGGTATATGAAATGATTTGGGTTACAGACGGTCAGAAACAGTGTAAATGCCCAAAAACTCAGTTGCTTTTTTTACTTCCCAGAGCAGAGGAATGTCCCCTAGGAGTTCTCTAGGAGGGTTATACATCCAACGACCAACAATTATAAAGTCACTGACTCACTATACTTTGGACTTCCATCAGCATCCTATGCGGACAAGACCAAAGTAAAACAAACCTGCTGTGGAAAAAATCAGTAAATGTCTTCATTAGGTAGTGAAGTTTTTGGGAGAAATTTTTCAATGTACAGGTAGGAAACAAAACAACCTTCTCATATTAAAGGAAATATGCACCAAAAGTGATGAATTCATATTATTTAAGTTCAAATGCAGTCTGACCAAACAACACATAAAGAAGGATAGCCCATGAAGAAGAGACCTGAGCAGAAGAAAGCACTTCTGGTGAAAACCGAACATAGCGTTGACTACCATAAACTGCAGAACTGACATCAAAGCCACTGCCAACTTTTCCTTGTGCAATGCAATGGGCACTTTGAGCTATTATATGCACCAAATCAAGATCCGCACTGCCTCTCTGTTCTTGGTCACCTGTCGATAAGGAAAGATTTACAACCCCTAGGTAGTTAAGTAAAGCAGCAACTACAGCAGCTGTCATTGCAGCAGATGAGCCCAATCCAGTTTTTGCAACATCAGGCTTGCAATCTTTTCCATATGATTCCTCATCATTGAATGTAATTGATGAAAAAGGAGGCAAGGAAGCCAATGATTCTGACGTTAGTGGGAGTCCACGAGCCTCAATCTAGGAAAAAGACATTGCATAAACTATTTAAAAAAACGTTCTAGAGTACAGCCAAATAACAAGCAAGAAAATCAATGAAAAAGAGGTTAATGCCCAATTATTGT
>NC_052353.1:9123476-9189354 GCF_009727055.1 Benincasa hispida
AAAAAAGGGAAATGAGAGAGAAAGCAAGGCATGAAACATTCTACTTACGAGAAATGGGATAGTACCTGACTCCGATAAGAGTAGAACTCATTGCAACCTAAAATAGTGATATCAAGTCCTGCAGGTTCAGTCCAAATGAATCATGGAGTTAGTAGGATATATAAGCAATTTGATTATTGCAAGATGAAGATAGGGAATGAGCAAAAACTTAACACACCTTGCAAGAGCAGTTTGTGTAATGCATCCTCATTGTCCTTGTCAACAAATTTTGCACAAGCAGCTGCTACACAATATTCCACTGCTCTTTCTACAAAAGGGTTTCTTGATTGACTGAAGCAGTATGCAATAGATATGAGTCAACATTAATTAAGAAATGAAAAGCATTTTACCTCTATCTTGCTAATAACCCTGATCTCAACAAATCCAAATTCATTAACTAGAGATAACAGAAAATAGAAAAGCCCATCCATAATATGATAAAACTACACTAACTTAAAACACTGAAATTTCAAGTATGATGGTGGTCAGGAATGTAAGATGAAACAAACAACTGAACTTAGCTTGTTTTATTTAGATAACAGCACAAACAGGTGCTTGCTTATAAACAGAATTTCCAACGCTTAACTAGAATGGCTAATTTACTTGCCTTGGAGAGACACTCTGAAGGGATTGGTTTTTCAATGACAATTTGTAGATGCTCTCTCTCAGGAGCTGAGGAGATGTCAATTTAACATCTGTCCATGACTGAAAAATATGGACCATTAAGCAAAAATGAATTTGACATATGTTGATTGAAAACTTTTTCTCAAGAGTTCAAATCATTATACAGACACTGAATTCTAGGAGTAATATTAATAACAAGATAATGAATGAATCCCCTTTCCTATTCTAACTACTCTCTCTAAGCAATAGAATTCAGCTCATAACCAGTCATAGGTAGCACTTGTTCAAGCAAGGTGATATTCCCCAAGGTGAAAAAAGCATAAAGCCAGAAGTATATGACTACTAATATTTGGTTTTCATTCTCGGATTAGCAGGAATTACTTTGATCCCAATTCTCAATGTACTGTTTCCACTCAGCAGAAAACTTAATCATGAACCAACAACAAAATAAAGAACATATCATGAACAACATCCAATTACCAAACCAAAATACGGTTAACAGAGCTGAAGTTTGAAGGACTAAGAAACAACAAATTTCACAGGGGATAATTATCAAAGAACCACGCACCCATGCCCAGCTGTCAGGCTTGATTTCCTCGTAAATGGGTTTTACAATTGCATAAAAACGAGCATTAGTACTAAGTACGAGCCCAGCATTCGGTTTCTCCAAGACAAGGTAACCTCCGGTCATTAAAACTTTCCCTGGAGCTGAAGCAACCCTGCCAGATATAAAATTGCAGCAAAAACAGGATCATAAAAAGCATGTCAAACATACTGCCAAAGATAGAGATCATACTGAAAGTAGTTCAGTATCCTCGACTACAATCCTAGAGCTGGAGTAGGAGTAGGACTAAAAATTAAACAGTCGTTTAATTAATTTCTTTTCCCGATATCAAAATCAAACTAACAAGAAGGAATCACAAACAAACAAATTCCTGAATCGATCAATCGTAAATGACGCAATCAATATAAACAACGTAAAGGACGAACAGACTTACACGGCCATTTCTGCTCTTTCTCGGTCAACTTCGACTTCAAATTAGCTTCTGAATCAACTCAAACTAACGTATAATTGCAAATGCACAAGAAATCAATGATTGATATTAAACTGGAAGTATTTATATCAGAAAAGAAAATGTATAGAAAAATTTTCTGAGAGAGAGAAGAGTGTAAAGACAGCTTACAGGTCGTGATGGTACAACCGGAGGCTCAGAAGCAATAGTTGAATCAAACTTTTGAGCTCTAAGAACTTCGACTGTCAAAGACTGAAGAGTGACCGTCGATTCCGGCTTTCTGATTGATTTCCAGGTTGAAGTTCACAAGATTTTCAACAATTTGCAGCTGCGAAACTGGAAATTCACCCTTCAATCTTGAGCTCTCCGGCGAAAGAGAATGATTTAAGAGCAGTTTGACCTTCGTTCCTCCTCCTTTCTAAATATTATTGATTTAAATTCAACTGTTCTACTGTTAAACATTCATGATTCACGATTCACGAAAACAAAAGGTAAATTACCAAATTAAAAAAAAATAATAATAAATAATAAAATATCATTTTGATCCATTCTTGAATGTCAAATTTCAATGGAAATTTTGTACGGATGACATATTTTTTGGGCTCAAAATATCAAAGGACACATTTTTAAAAAATAATGTCAATTGACCATTTGCTGACATCATCGTCATACCAAATTACGTAAATTGCCCTCACAAGTGCCAACACTCTCGCTCTCGCTTTAAATTCCCTAGTTTGATGTGATTGCTCGTCAGTGTAAGAATGATTTGACAATTTTCAAGATTAAAACCTCAAATCAATAATCCCTAAACACAATACAATGGTGATTTCTTTAAACTTTAAACTCCATTTCAACGGTGATTACTTCCATGGTTTTCGACGGTGTTTTGTTGAATGAAGTTTTTTTTAACGGAAATTTTCAAGACGAGGCTTTTTCATAATGAATCAGGTTTTTCAGAACGATGTTTCATTATTTTTGTTGTGTTATTTCTGGAAAGGTAGGAATTGAGCATTACGAAATTTTGTATTGGGAAAGAGAAATCGAGAGGTAAAACAAGAGTGAGAGAGAGTAAGAGTATGAGAGAGAGCGAGATTAAGAGAAAGTGAGAGTACACTTCAACTGCTTGTACAACTTAATGACAAATGTTCTCTTGCTTTGTAGGATGATAGAAAAGTGTCTACTTATTCGATATGGAGGTGATTAGGATGAGAATGAAAGTTCGTATATTGAGGGCGAGTTGTTACATTGAAGTATGAAGAACTTAAATGTCACATTTACAGGGTTACAAATGTCAGTTTTTTAGAGTTTGGTCTAATAATGAGAGTTAAATATAAGTTTGAATACGAAGCCCCTCCACAATACATAGAAATGATGACACTTCTTTTTCGGGAAGAGCTTAGTAGACTTCGATTATCTGTAACACTAAAATCGAATCAGGACGAAAATATTAGAATAGGGATTAAAAATGTGAGTTATAATGATACGACTATGGACAGACAATACGAGGAATCATATGAGTTTCATCGGAAATAGGATGATATTCCATTGTCTACCAACATTGTACCATCAACATTATCACTAGATAATGACCGCACTAATCCAGCAGGATTGAATTCGATGAATTATGGTGATACAGAATTGGGTGGTACTTCAGTTGTTGGTAATGAGAGATCATCTAGACTTGATTATATGAATTGTGGTCATCCAGAGCAACGTTGTGGTCCTTCAGTGGATAGTAATGAGCAACCAACGGGATTGAATGAAATGGATCGTGATCGTAGAAATGTGTGTTGTTCTACAGCAGCTTCAGTGGTTCCACCATCTGTGTCTTCAAGTCATAAGGAAGAGTTGATTATGCCTGGTACCTCTTCATCTGAGATAACGTTAAAGTTGCTGAACTATTTTTGAATAAAAAGGACTTGAAAATGCGATTATCTATTTTGTCCATTAACAAAAAATTTAAATTTAGGGTCGGGAACTCAATCAAATCTTTGCTCACTGTCAAATGTATTGGGGAGACTTGTAAATGGAGCCTTCGTGCAGTGAAAATGAAAGGGTCTGATATATTCAAGATTACAAAGTACTCACGTTCGCACACATGTTCCATCAGAATTTTGAATCACGACCATAGACAAGCAACTGCTACTGTTGTTGGTCAGTTGATTAAAGATAAGTTTACAGGCATAGGACGTATTTATAAACCTTGTCATATTGTTGAGGATATGAAGAGAGATTATGGCATGAACATAAGTTACGATAAAGCGTGGTGTGCAAGGGAAGTCGCATATGATCCCACTAGAGGTACTCCAGAATACTCATATTCCATACTACATGCTTATGGGGAAGCGTTAAAAATAGAGAATCTGGATACAATGTTTGAGATTGAACTTGAAGATGATGTGAATTTCAAGTATATTTTCATGGCATTAGGGCCTTGTATTAAAGGTTTCACATGTCGTCGACCTGTGATAATTGTTGATGGATCGCACTTGAAAGGAAAGTACAAAAGAACCATATTGGTTGCAGTTTCTATGGACAGGAACAATCAATTATACCCACTAGCATATGCAATAGTAGACAATGAAACCCAACGATTATGGAAATGATTTATGTCGAATTTGAAATGCACTATCGGAGAACCCAAAAATCTGATGTTTGTGTCTGATCGGATGGTATCTATCAGCAATGCTATTCGTGCATTTTTTTTGTGCACATAGCACATAGAACAGAATCTTATTACAAACTTTAAGGACAATACAGTCGTTGGGATATTTAAAGATGCAGCAAGGGCATTTCGCACGACAGAGTTTCAGACAAAATGGGATGAACTCTGTAGTTTTCAAGACGATGTTGTCACGAAATATCTGGAAAACATCGGTCTTCAAAGGTGGGCATGGGTTTACCAAATAGAACAAAGATATGACAACATGACGTCCAATAATGCAGAGTATTTCAATTTGTTAACTAAAGAGTATCGGCTATTGTCCATAGTATGCTTGATTGAACATGTTAGAGAATGCTCCAATCATAGTTCTACGAACAGAGGAATTATTGGGCATCTCGAACGACATTATACTCTGACTACTGTGAAACCCGATTGGCAAGTGAAGCCGATAAGGGCAAACGATATCGAGTTGAGCCTATTGATTGTTATCAGGTTCACATGCGAGATAAACAATTGGACGGTATTGTGAATCTTCACACGAAGGAATGAACGTGTAAGGAATTTGACTCACTTAGTATCCCGTGTTCGCATGCTATTGTGGCCTCCAAGGAACGAAACATACCCATTCAAAGGCTTTGTAGTCGATTTTATACAGTGGACTCTCTAATGACTGCGTATGTGAAGCCTATAAATCCACTCGGGCACATATCTAAATGGAAGAGAGCCCTTGGATATGTAGAAAAGAATATCCATCCTCCAAAGTTTGTGACATAAGTCGGGAGACAAAGAGTGAGAAGAATACCATCCAAAGGAGAATTTCGCAAACAAATAAAATGTGGTAAGTGTGGGAATATGGGCATAACTGACAAAACTGTAGCGAACTGCTCACAACTGTGCAACGTACTGAAAATGGCAAAACTGATTCAAATGTTGGTCGAGGTTGATTTTCTAAATATAGACCCAGTTATGTTCTCATTCTGTATGTCTCGATCTATCATAATGTCACTCATCCGTACAAATTTATGTATAGACTCTTAGAATGTCACTCATGCTTATGTATAGACTTTTATGAATACCATCAGAATGTAAGTCTCGCTCTCTCGATGTATTGCTCTCTCCATAAGTGTTTCTCTCCCTAAACCCCAGAACGAAAACAAAAAAAACCATAGGTTCATAGTATTTCTAAACCCCAGAATGACCCATCCTTTTCGGTGTCGCTCTCTCTAGTATCATCATTTTCGGTGTCGCTCTCTCTAGTATCGCTCTCGCCGATTTCACTCTCACTTATCTCGCTCACATTCTCTTTTTACTTGTCTTCAACCTCAGAACACATTGAAAACCAAAAAAACAAACAAAAAAAACCATAGATTCACAGTATTTTTAAACCCTAGAATGACCCATCCTTTCTAATGTCACTCTCTCTAGTATCGCTCTCACCGATTTCGCTCTCACTTATCTCGCTCACATTCTCTCTTTTTACTGGTCTTTAACCTCTAAACACATCGAAAACAAAAATAAAAAATCATAGGTTCACAGTATTTTTAACCCCAGAACGATCCATCATTTCCCCATTACCGATCAACTTAAGACATCTTCAGGCAATCACTTACCGATCAGATTCGATTTGTCGGTAGCAATGGAATCTTTTGCAAGCCCAAATGATGGATTTTAAAATGCAGCAAAACCATATGGAGCTTATGAGCGATACGAAGCCGTTACGTTTGAAGAGTTTTTAGTTTTGGTTGGTTTTCAGTAAAAGGGTGAAGATAAAGAGGTGAGATCATTTACATAATTTGGTATGGCGATGATGTCAGCAGAGGGTCAATTGACATTATTTTTTAAAATTTGGTTATTTAACATTTTGGGCCAAAAAAATGGATCATTCGTACCAATTTCCCAATTTTAATTGATGTAGTTTCGATAACTTGGAATAATTGTACCAACCTGTTCTAGATACTTAAAATGTAAAATAATCTTTTTTATAAAAAAAACTTCAACTCCTTCAGTTGATGTCATAGATCGGTGAAGTTATGGATTTGCTCTTGATTTCTTTCTTCTCTTTTCTTCTTTTTCGATGCGACCTTATTCGATGAACCAACTTCGACGAAACTCTTTGTTTTCTGTTTTCTTCTTCTTCTTTTCCGACGAACCAACTTCGACGAAAAATCATACACCAACTCCCCTTGTGAGAGAGGAGAGTGATATGTGAGTGAGGAAAAGAAGAAAAAGAGCAAGAGAAGAGAGTGATTTGTAAGTGAGGAAAGGAAGAGGGAGAGTGAGATGGCTTTTCTACATGCGCAAGTTTATTTTGGTAATTTCACCCAAATGTGATGTCAGCAAAAGATCATTTAGCTTTTGAAAAAATGGGTCATTTGTCATTTTGGACCCAAATTTGGGGTCATTCGTACAAAATTTCCAAAAATATTTATAATTAATCTCTACAATTAGTTTATTGTTGGTTTTTTAGAAAAATAGTCTTTATTAACATTTTTTAAGGAAAAATATTTTAAATTACAAAATTGCTGAAAATATTTACAAATAATTTTCTTTACTGTTTATCTATTTGTGTTCATCATGATACAGATAGATACAGATAGTAGTGTATCGCAATCTATCACAGATAAACAGTAAAATTTTGCTATATTTATAAATATTTTGGTTCATTTTTCTATATTTGAAAACAACTTTTTTAAAAGAAAATTATTGTTATTATTATTATTTAAAAAAAATTCAATATAAGAAATAAAATTAGACGACGATCAAAATTACCTGAACTAAAATGAAATTTAACTCATTAAATTTAAAGTATAAAGCCTAAAATAGTATTTTAACCATTAAAAAAATGCTTACGTTCTTTTCAAGATTGTAGTATTGTGCTCGACTTTCTTCATAAACCTAACATGAATGTGAAACTCCCCAAAATGATTGTGATGGTGAACAAAAACAATGTAATAAATAATGATGGTCTCAATTTTCGTTTTGTTTCGATTGCATTTCAAACCTTA
Organism: Benincasa hispida; assembly: GCF_009727055.1. NCBI lineage: Eukaryota > Viridiplantae > Streptophyta > Magnoliopsida > Cucurbitales > Cucurbitaceae > Benincasa > Benincasa hispida. The sequence continues at coordinate 9,130,823 of NC_052353.1, forward strand.
ATTATTGTGATTTCTAATATTACAAACTTTTAGAATAAAGTAGAGGTATTTGTTAAAACAAATAACAAAAACTCAAGAGCTTGGAGATTAAATAGCTCATAGGACGAGGTCGTAAATTGATATACTTTTTAAATATAATCTCATTTCAAAATAAATAAAGCTCAACTCAAATATAATGTGTGCTAGACCAAGAGAATAGTACGAATGGTATTAAATTTTTGTCGACATGTTGATATTTTCACCGTTATTTTCACATCTTCATGGATTCGGCATCAACATGAAGGGTAAATCAATATTTTCAAGATATCGTAAAAAAACCATGAAACACAAAGAATAAGTATTAAAATGCTACTAATATAGATATAATATGAAAAATAGACATGTTAACTTGTTTGAAAATCATAATATGTTTATCTACTAGTTTAAATTTATTTTTTAGATATTTTATTTTTATAATTTTTCTAGAAATATCCATCGAAATCAACATTTTATTGATATTTCCATCGAAATTTCAGCAAAATTAAGACTTCAATATTTCCATCGATGTTGACATTTTAAACATTGATAGTACATTATAATATAAATTATTCTTTTAACTATAAAGTACTTTTGTATTTTTGTTCAAATAGTGTACATTTTATAATTGTTATCAAAATAGATTAGTATAATGGGTTTTTTTAAATATAGAAAAATAAACCAAAATATTTACGAAATATAGCAAAATTTTAGAACTATCAATGATAGACGCTGATAGACTTCTATAAGTGTCTATCAGCGTCTATCATTGATAGTTCTAAAATTTTACTATATTTTGTAATTATTTTCAATAATTTTACCATTTGAAATAATTTCCCTTAGTATAATATAACATATATTTTTATAATTTTCTCTTTAAGAGAAATAGAAGCTATTGTCCTGTAATATTTGTATAAAGGTTCTCTTCTATTCTTTTCTTGAGTATATTTAATGATATAATATTTGATACATTGTTTTGAATTGATAAAGAACTTGTTTTTAACCTTAAAACTACACTACAACCAATCAAACTCAAAATTGATTTCAATTGGATTGTATTTTATGGGTGTGTTTGGGATTAATTGTTATAGTAGTGATTTTAGAAAAAGAGATTTTGGAATAATGGATTTTGTAAAATTGATTTTTAAACAATCAAATTTATGTTTGGTTCCAAACTTTTTAAAGCGATTTTCAAATATATAAAAATGATTTTGAATTATCATGTTTGGTTCTAAAAGTGATTTTAAGATTACCAAATTACTAAAAAGGTATTTTATATTTGAACTTTTATTTTATAACAAATTTTAATTTTAGTCATTTTATAATAAATATTTAATTTTAGTAATTTTATAATAAACGCAAGGAACTTGGGGGAAAATGAATGAAAAGTCAGGCTATATTTGAACTATATGTCTGACTATGGTTTTTTTCTTCTAATATATGTGAACTATATTCCTGGAAATTTTTTATATTAAAAAATAATCATCACACACGCACCTCATATGATCGGATGGCAACACACGTGTGAGATGTCCACCAAACCCACATTAGTCTATCTCTTCACTCCCTTCAAAACATGGGTACCCGATCCAAACCAAAAACACAAAGTTGGAGTATATAAAGGAGACTTCCAACACCAAATTTTTCAATGTGGGATTCTCCAGCAAAAAAAAGTTAGTTCCATCTTTGTTTTGAAAGTTAAATTTTCACCAAACAAAACAAAAAGGAAACTTTCTTTTTGCAATTTCAAACAAAAAAAAATGTCTCATTCGGGGTGATTCCCTGATAATCACCTCCCACAAAATTATCAATTAAATGATACATCACAAATTAATTTCTAATGATTTTAGATTTTATAAAAATCAATTTTGTGTGATTGTCAAACATCAAATTTATGTAGAAAAATGATTTTGATAAGGGAAAAAGTGATTTTGATCCTGCCAAAATCATTTCCAAACATACCCCATATCTCGTGACACTTGACAACTACTACTTTTAACTTACCTAATCGAAATGAAAATAGTGATATACATCACATTATTATTCTCGTTGAAGAGGTAGTTATAAAATATAGATCGAAAATGGCCAACCAAAGTTTTATGAGTACTAAAGAAATATTTGGACATGTCCTAATCCTAATTTCACCATCATTAATAGGTCAATGTTATAATCTTGAATAAGAATTATTGTATCCAAAACAATTTGCTGTTTTTTTGTTGCTAATACATTATTTTATATATATGATTTTATATTTATGTTTGAATAGGTTGGGAAAGATCAAAAAAAAAAATTCTCAACATTGTGATTTTTAATTATATTAATTATTTGTTTAAAAAGAACCTTTTGATCATGCTAAAATAGATACTATGCAAACTGAATTCATGTGTTAAATACTACTATAATTAACCTCTAAAAACTTTATAATACTATAAGGATATAAATACTACTCTTATTCACTAAAGATATTATTTGGTGAGACTATCGCAATATAACTAAGAGTCTTTCACCATTAAAGAGAGATTCCTCAAATATATATCCAATTATTAGTAGGAAGCATGCGAAATTTTTAATCCATATCCAGCAATTATTACGAGGCAACTACATATAAACATTATTCAAAAACCGAACTATTACAATATATATATATATATATATATATGTATGTATATATATATATATATGTATGTATATATATATATATATATATGTATGTATATATATATATATGTATGTATGTATCATGTGGAACTCATAATTGACTCTTTATTAAAATTGTCTTTGAGAATATCAATGCATCAATTCTTATACACTAACAAAATAGATGATTAAAATTGATGCATGGGTAATTTTCAAAGAAAATATTAACTAAGAGTTCAAATTGATCAACTTATAAAAGTTTAAATTTAATTGATCAAATTATAAGTCTCACGTGATATTTAACCAACTAAAATATAGTAAAATGTGTAAATTTATAAATTACCAAAAGTTCGAAGTTTAAATTGATACAATTATTAGTGGAAAACTTTAATTGATATAACTCCCGGTTCAGGGCTGTAAATTGATGTTTTGACAAATTACAACATTTTCAATATGAATCAATTTAAATTGAGTAATTGCAATGGATAACACTTTTAATATTCAATGTATAGCAATATTTTTAAAGAATCACAAATTTAGAAAAATTTATCAGTGATAGACTCCTTTTAGTGATGGATTCTAGGAGCTAAATCTAAATTTTACTATATGTGTATTTTTTTTGTATTATATTATATATGCTAATATTCTGTGCCCGATTGCTATGTTTGCAACTGTCCCATTTAAATTCCCTTGGGAAATTGGAGGAAATAATAAAATCGGGAGTACATTTTGATTTTTGTCAAAAAAAAAAACAGAAATAATAAAATTTTTGGCAAAAGCGTGTCACGATCATGCTTGTTCAGAGCATGTTGCCCATGACCGCATGTCCGCCTCTACCTCTTTTTACTATGCTTTCATCCTATGTATTTCCTTTTGCTAGGTAGTTTACTTTCTATGTAATTTTCTTAGTGTGTGACCACTCGCTCATTTTCGTATACAAGGGTGGCAGATGTGTTTTTGTTCAGAATGCACTATATGGTGGTAAGACTAATCATCATATCTTCATACTAGTGAGTTGTATGCTATAAATTCGTATTTTTGCTTATTGCTTTCTAGTCATACGACTAATGTTCATTGCTTAATCATGCTTTCAAACGTTTGCGAAAACCTTTTTCTCTAAACCCATTTTCTAAAACATTTTCTCAAGAGGGGTGGAGGTTGTGAGAAGCGTCCATTGTGCCGTCGGCTATTCAGATTTGGATTAGTTGACTTGTTCGATGATGAGAATAAATGTCGCACAATCGCCTCTAGACCCTTACGAAGGTGCGATTATGACAGTTGGTATCAGAGACAAGTCGGCTCGTGGAGTTGAGAAGTTATGAACATTCTACAAAGAAACAGTTGGGCAAGTCCCATGTTGACCGATTGGTCGAGATAGAAGAGCAAATGCTCTATCTAATAGAAGTCCTTGATTAGGTTCGGTTCCTAAAAACTCGGTTACAAGAAGTTTCTAACAAGGCCGATGAAATTGACGCAGTGGCTGGCCGCTTAGACGGGATGCCTGTCAGGGAATTGTTAACAAGGGTTAAAACCCTAAAGGCAAAAGCTATGAAAATGGGCAGTTTCGAGCATGGAGATGGCTTATCGGGCTCTATTGCCCTTGTGGAGGAGCGTGTCAAAGAACTAGACAGCTCGCAGAAAGCGATAATTCAGATGGTGAATGAATTATCTGAAGATTTTCGAGCCACCCTCGATGTTGTCCGAGTACAGATTATGGACATCAGTGCAAGAGTTAACCTCAACATGCAAGTAGTGGGAAATCAAGCCCCAACTGGGTGTATGGTCCAATTCAACAGAGTAAAAGTACTCAAGCCTAAGCCCTTCTGTGAGACTCTTGATGCGAAAGCGCTAGAAAATTTTATCTTTGATATGGAGCAGTATTTCAGAGCTACGAACACAGCGACTACAGAGTCAAAGATCATGTTAGCAACAATTCATCTAGCAGAGGATGCCAAGTTATGGTGGAGGTCCTATTTCATGGACATTCAAGAGGGTCGGTGCACCATCGACATGTGGGAGAGATTGAAACAAGAGTTACGTTCTCAGTTCTTTCTCGAGAAAGTTGAGATTGTGGCAAGATGTAAGCTACGGGAATTGAAACAATTGACACTATTAGGGACTATGTGAAACAATTTTTCGGGTTGATGTTGGACATAAGAGATATGTCCGAAAAACACAAAGTTTTCTGTTTTGTCGAAGGCCTAAAACCATGGGCAAAAACAAAATTGTATGAACGGAGAATACAATATCTCACAGTTGCGCATGCAGCGGTCGAACGATTGTTGAGTTAACTGATGAACCTCAAGAGGTGAAGAACACTCGAGATCCCTTAATAGAAGGAGAAAGGACAATGGTTCGATCCCATCGAGAAATAGTGGGGAAGACAGAGACACTAGTAGGGATGGCAAACCACCTCAACAGACGACTAGAAATACGTGGCAGATGTAGAATTTTTATCGGCCCCTATCCTGTTATATATGTTAGAGGCAGCACAAGGTGAATGACTACCCGAAACGAGCAGCCTTTAATGTTTTTCAAGCCTCATTGGGCTCAGACTCGAAAGTCAACATTGTTCAAGTAGAACGAGAATATACAAGCAGAGGAAGATGGAACCCCACGAGTTGAGGCCCTAAGATTTTTAGTTGTCTTCCAGAAGAGTATGGGAGAAACAAAGGAATCCCAGAAAGGTAGACTGATGTAGATTCTTAGGTCAACCATAGATCAGCCAAAAGCATGGTCGACTCGGGAACCACCCATAATTGTATGTTCGAAATAGAAGCGAGACGATTGAATCTCCGTTGGGAAGAAGACGTATGTAAAATAAAAGTAGTGAACTTTGTGGCCTTGCCTATTATAGGAATGGTGTGAGAACAGTAATAAAGTTGGGGGGGATTAGAGTGGCCCTGTCGATTTTGTGATCGTCAAAATGGATGATTTTGATGTGGTGTTAGGGATGAAATTCTTGCTTTAGCATAAGATAATATCGATACCCCTCGCCAAGTGTTTAGTGATCACAGGGTCTACGCCCACTGTTGTGCATGCCAGAATCGAATGGGATAAAAAAGATCTCGACCCTCCAATTGGAGAAGGACCTTGCCCATAAATCAATTGAAACCACGAAATAGAAGACCCCTCAAGAACTTTTGTGTGTCTTGGAAAAGGGTCGCATTGTCAAGTCGGGCAGTTTACATAAGTCCTTATTGTTGAAGTTAATGCCATAAATCTCGTGGGTCCTATAGTTTATAATGTATTGTACAAATATTTTTATTATGCAATAAAATATGTGATATTTTGTTTCAAAATTAGTTACATTAACCACAAATCAATAAACTAACATCCAAGGTTGTCTTGTAGCTTAAACATGTATGTAGAGACATACAGGTGGATCATGTTTACGTGATAACCTAAATGGTCTGTAGTAAATGGATAAGGTTGGATATCTTATCCTGGTGACACTACGAGTATGACCCACTTTATAGATGTTACAATTGTTATAAGGTGCTACAAATGATCTGGTTCTGATCATTCATATAGAGATATGTGAGCGGGGATATTCTATACAAAAGATTCGTATAAGACCGGACCACAAAATGTTTAGTCTTATTATATAACGTCGTTCATAATAGAGACTTACATTTCATCAAGATGACCATAGGTAATATGACCTGAATCCTAAGTAAGTTATGAACTTCTACCTATAAAGGCGGTCCTTTGACTTGTACGGATGAGAGTAGCCAGATCGCCGACTCAACATGCCTACCATTTTGAGGATTTGTCTGATTGAGGAGCTGGAAACACAACTGCACAAGAAGGAATTCACTTCTTCTCCAATGACGGGGAAAGTAGATAAATTTCTCCCTTAAGGGCTGATTTCGGGACTTGAACAATGTGACGCCACACCCTCTCTTAGCCTGAAAACGGTTTGTGAAGGAACTCTTATACAAGAGTACCTATGAGCGGAAGCGGATCTTTCCAATTCATTTGACAGATTTTAACAATATACATACTAACATACAGATATGCATTGAAAACACTAATTACTTACATGCTTTAAAAGATAAAATACAAGAGACTGAGAGACCTATCAGTTGAAGACTTTCTTCAGAACTCTCAGTTTCACCGTGAACAAACTCTTCCTACTCCTTCTCGTCCAGCAAGCAATCGCCTAGCACCAATACGGTCGTCTATACAAACAGCAACGCACGAACAACAGGCAACAGGGACGACACCACCACTCGAAGCCCTCAGTATTCTCGGAGTGAGCATCCAAAGGGTGGACTTTAATGGAATTGGTAGAGGGGAGGAGGAAAGACTATCGTGTACTACGAACAAGCAAGTGGGAGAAAGGGAAGACTATCGTATAGNGGTGGACTTTAATGGAATTGGTAGAGGGGAGGAGGAAAGACTATCGTGTACTACGAACAAGCAAGTGGGAGAAAGGGAAGACTATCGTATAGTAGGGTGCTTGATCGTTTAGGTCGGGGTACATGATCGTATAGTAATTGCTAAGCGATCGTCTATGAAAAGGTAAACGATCATTTAGGTAATCATGGGTGATCGTTTAGGAAACGCGGATGTATGATCGTTTAGTAAGTGGGCGCTATCGTATAGGCTTTCAACACTAAGCGATACAAGACTTTCACACCGAGAAGGATTTTAGCGTGCCTTGTGCAAAATGAAAACTATTTCATTTTATTCTTCAATTACTATAACTGAATTGAACTTCCCACTATCGCACGAATTCGGAGAAAACTTCAGCCAATTATCTCATAATCCCAAAATTAATAAAATAATGAATATAATCTTATTATATTTTTAACCTATAGTTTAATATCATATATCAACTATAGTGTTTTCTCCTCTACTTGATATAAATTATATTTATATCCAATTTCGTCCAAAATAATGTATCTCATACATTTAGTCAATCATATCATATATAATTAACCAGTTCAATTATATCACCTCTTGTCAATTTAAACATTTCAATCTGACCCAAAAACTTATTCTCAACTTATATCCAAGCTACTAAGGGGACCTTATGGACCTATGGCATTGCATTTGCACTACCAGTATTCAAACGTATACAGTTCTGAACAACTATTATCTGATAAAAAACCATATTCGAAGTAGTGTACAAAGAGCCTAAAATTTTCAACGTCACATCATAAGAGACTTTTAAAACCTAATCAACATCTTAATATTTGTCCAATCTTCCTTATTTGGTGACAAATTGTGTCTATAAGAAGCATCTTCATCTTCTAATCTATCAAAAGCCTTTACAAACTTCACAGCTGCCTCAAGCATCAAATATGTGGAGTTCCATCTAGTGGAACATCAAGACACATATAACTCTTACAAAAAAAAAAAAAAAAAAAAAAAAAAAAAAAATCAATTTCAATACACTTTTTAAATTTCAAAAAACGTGCAATAGAAGATCTTATAAATCGAACAGCATATCGAATCCTATTAATGCAATCATTATGTTCCTTAAAAGCATCACTTACTATAAGATTTAATATATGAACACAACAACGAACATGCAAAAATTCTCCACTAAACAATAATCCTTTATTGAATCTTTTCAGAAGATAAGCAATGGCAGTGTCATTCAAAAGTGCATTATCAGCTGTTAAAGTTATTACCCTTTCAATGCCCCAATCCTTCAAATTCTTTTCAATGGTTTTATCAATAGTATCACCTTTATGATTCTCAACTGGACAAAAACTAAGTATCTTTTTATGTAATCTCCAATCAAAATCTATGAAATGGGCAGTTAGTACCATTTAATTTATATTTTCTCCCGATATCCAACAATCCATAAAAAGAGAAAGTATATACTTCTTATTCGCAAACATATCTTTCAAACGCTTTTTCTCATTAACATACAACTTAAGTACAACTCTAGCCAGAGTAAACCGAGACGGAACAACAAATCTAGGTTGACTTGCATATGTTAATCTATCGACAAGTTTCTTAAATCCTTTATCCTCCATGAACTTGAATGGAAATTTGTCGACAATTACCATTTTAACCAATGCTTCCCGACAACTCTCTAAATTATATGACCCACATACAAGTTGTGAAGTATTATCCCCAACATTGTCTTTGTCTTTAGTTTTGAAAGCTAATGTCATTTGGGTTGGATCTCTCTTTTTCTAGTAAGGGTATTTTTAAAATTTTTCAAATGATTCTTCATAGTCCCAATACCATTACGTTTAGAATGACATGCATAGACAACTCCACAGTATTTACATTGAGTATGAGGGTCTTTAAGATCACCTTTTAGCCTCTCAAAATGATCCCAAACCATGGATTTTTTCATAACCTTCCTTTTTTTCAATGGATTTGGAACATATGATGTCTCATTTGCTGAAACAACATCAACGATATTTGTATTGACATCCGTTTCTGCATCTCATTCATTTTTTGAAGTATGAGTTGTAGTTCCATCAAACTCCATATTCGTTGAATCCATGTAAGTCTACAGAATAAAAACATTTGAATATTGTTATCAATTGATAGGAAAACAACTACATTAACTAAAAGGCAACTTCTATTAATTCTTTTTCATATATAGAGTATTGTTGAATCTAATGAGGCAAAATTTAGACCCAACAAGATCTTCATAATTGGTTCCCTTCAAATTTTTGGATCATCTTCTTCTAAAAACATTTTAATTATGGAAGCATGTAATCTCTAAGATACCTATTTTTCTATTGAAATCAATAACCCAGAACATAAAATCTTACAGAATAGAAATCTTCTTACTTAATTAGTATTTCAGTCAAGCTTGATTTCAATCTTAAAGAAAATTAATTAAGTAAACCCAACACAAGATTCATTTTGCTCAAACTCAAAAACAGCAACAAAAAAAAAAAGAAAAAAAAACCAAACAAACCCATAACAACTCGTTTACTGTCGCAGAGAGAAAAAAAAAACTCAAAGTAATGAAATGAGGGAGGAAAAAAATTACCAAGTTATTCAAGTTAGATGGACGGATCGATGGGGCTGGGTTGCAACAATGGACGTTGGATGCAGACGGATCGATGAAAGATTGAAGACTGAAGATGGATCAATGGGCTGGGCTGCAACGATGGAGGCCGACGGATTGATGTGGCTGAAGAGTGAAGAAGAAGACTGTGGAGGCGGACGATTGAAGATTGAAGACTGAAGAGGATGAATGAAATGAAATGAACCCTAACCAGTTTAATTTACATGTGTGCAGTCTTGTTTAAACATTAAATCGGTCAAGTTGGTCGAGACTCGATCGACCATCTTCATAGACCGACGTAAAGGTCGGTTCAAAAGAACCCAAACCGACTCTGATTGCATTTCGTTGACTACCGATCGTTCGACTTAATTTCGATCGATTTGGGTCGGTGGAGTCAGTTTTTTGGTCTACCATGCTCACCCCTACATGTATTAATAACATATTATTCATGCATCATTTATATTATAATTGTTATAATATATAGTTCAATGTCGTGTGGATGTAGGCTATAGTTTGTTTCATTAACTATTTATACAATTGTTATATAAGTTAGTAATGAAATAAAATTGCATGAAGCATGACACTACTTTAGATCATTTATAAATGTTATAATTTACTAAAGTATGTCAAAGCATGTAATGTATGGTTTTAATTTATTTCTTTTGCTTATAATTGTTATAACAAAATGAAATTAGAAATTAAAATCAATAATTCAGAGTTGCATGCAAACCTTAGGTTAAAATCATTTTTAAAAAATTGATTTAAAACATGATTCATATAGACCTAAGATCACATTTCTAATGAGATTAGAAATTTAAGTTTAATTTTTTAATTGGTTTAATAGGATTAAATTGATTCTTAATAAAATATTAACTTTGTAACCAATTTATCTATAAGGGACCTTTGTCTAAGGCGAGCTATGTCTAGGTTGGGGTATTTAAGTTGACGGAAATGTAACACCCCTACGTAGGAACTTATTTGAAAAGGTGAATTAGATAGATTTGTTACATGCATGCAAGTTTGATTAGAGTTTGTTAAGAAGTTTAACAGACCTTAATCAAAATTGTTTAACTATCCAAAGGCAAGTGTTGTTTTGGGGCAAATTAAACATTCACTTAGTTAAAATCAGTAGTTGAATTTTCCTAAGTTAATTAACCCTACGTAAAACGCTCAATGGGAGAAAAATGGTATATGATACTTTATTTTATCCTCTTCACGTTTCTCCTTTAAAGTTCACACTGTGAGATCTATACTCGGCCTCGAGGCACCTTGAGTGTCGCCCTACGAATGACATTTGTATAGATCAATATCAAGGTGAATGGAGAGAGTGTTTATAGTAAATGGGAGCAGGGCGTGTGATACCACATCCTTCGGTCTCTCTCATTAATTTGAAGTAAAGTTTCGTGCATGGCCTCGTAGCACCTTGAGTGTCCCCCTATAGGATGGCATTTTTGCATGATACTTTTCTCAAACTCCAGTAATGGATAAGGTTACTTTAGTTTCATGTCCCAATCGATTTTTCCCTACGGTTGGCTCATTGGGATGGAACTCTAGGACCTAAAATGAGGGGTTACACTTATAAAAATTGTTAAGCGAGTTTAACAAATTCTGGATCAAACAATGGTGACTAATAGCAACAGTAACAAGGATTTGTTATGTCTATTAGTTGAGATTGTCTCATTTCAGTGAAGGGGCACTTGATCACCCTACGGTGACTTTTGTTCTATCTCACTAAAACATCATTGCAAAATAGATGTCACTTAAGGTATATCAGACTATTTTCCTAAAATTGATTGGTTATCTTGATGGTTTAATGCAAATAGACTAATTATAAATAATTTGTATGGTTTCAATAATCTTTTCAATATGACTTCCGTTATACTTAATTTACTCGCCGTTGATAAACTAACGAGCAAAAGTTCCACTTCATGGAAAAATACGATCAGCACAATCCTTATCATCGATGACCTACGTTTTGACCTTGTGAAGGACTATCCTCCCATTCCAACTCTCAATGCTGCTCAAAATGTTCAAGAAGCATACAAGCGATGCACATGGGCAAACAAGAAGGCTTGAGTGTACATCTTGACAAACCTTTCTAAAATCTTAGCCAAGAAGCATGAGTCCAGAGATTATGGAGCCCTGAAGGGAATATTCCAACAACCGTCTGCAAAGCTCAGACACAACGCTCTTAAACACATCTTCAATGCCCGTATGCAAGAAAGGGCATCTGCACGAGAACATGTTCTCAACATGATGACTCACTTCAATGTGGTATAGATGAATGGGTCTGTCAACGATGAAGCCAATCAGGTTAGCTTCATTTTGGAATCTTTACCTAAAAGTTTTCTTCAATTATGTAGCAATATTGTTATGAACAAGATTGACGACAACCTAACCACCTTGCTCAACGAGCTACAGATCTTCCAGTCCTTGATGAAAAACAAGGAACAAAAAGTTGAAGTAAATGTTGCTTCATCTTTTAAAAGTTCCACAAAAGTTCGACCTCTGGGATAAAGTCTATGCCTTCTTTTTCCAGCACCAAAAAGTTGAAGAAGAATAAAGGTGGAAAGGGGAAAGCTAACTCACCAACTGTTGCCCAAAAGAGAAAGAAAGCCAAGGTTGCAAAGGGAATTTGTTTCCATTGCAACCAGAAGGGACATTGGAAGAGGAACTGTCCCAAACACTTGGCGGAAAAGAAGAAATTGCTTGTTTTGGAAATTTGTTTAGTGGAGAATGATGATTCAACCTGGATAATTGATTCGGGTGCCACTAACCACGTTTGTTCTTCATTTTAGAGAATTAGTTTCTAGCTGTAATTAGGAGTTAGAGAGATGACGATGTGGGTTGGAACTAGGCACATCATCTCAGTTGAGGCAGTGGGAGGTCTCTAGTTAACTTTATATAGTAAACATATTTTGCTAGAAAATGTATGTGTAGTTCTTGGTTTGAAGAGGAACTTAATTTATGTAAAGTGTTGACTTGAATAATCATATTGTATAAATTTCTCTGTAAATAAAGTATTTATTTCAAAGAATGGTGTCAATATTTGTTCAGCTGAACTGGAAAATAATTTATATATGCTAAGGTTGTTAGCAACTAAATCCCTTCATAATACTAAAATATTTAAAACTGCAGTAACTCAACATAAAAGACTAAAAATTTCTCCTAAAGAAAATACCCGACTTTTGTACCTCAGATTAGGACACATCAATCTCAATAGGATTGAGAGGTTGGTCAAGAATGGAATTCTAAGAGAGTTAGAAGAAAATTATTTGCTTGTGTGTGAGTCATGACTTGAAGGCAAAATGACTGAAAGACCTTTTACTGGAAAAGGTCACAGGGCCAAAGAACCTCTAGAGCTGGTACATTCAGACCTCTGTAGTCCGATAAATGTTAAAGCAAGGGGAGGTTTTGAATATTTCATCACATTCATTGATGATTATTCAAGATATGAGTATGTTTATTTAATGCAACATAAGTCTGAATCTTTTGAAAAGTTCAAAGAATTCAAGGCTGAAGTTGAAAATGCATTAAATAGAACAATTAAGACATTTCAATCTGATTGAGGTGAAGAGTTTTTGGATCTAACATTCCAGAACTATTTGATAGAGCATGGAATTATATCCCAACTCTCAGCACCTGGTACACCTCCAACAGAATGGTGTATCAGAAAGAAGAAATTGAACCCTGTTGGACATGGTTCGGTTTATGATGAGTTACACTTCCTTACTTGATTCATTTTGGGGTTTTGCAGTACAAACTGCAGTGTAGATTTTGAACTGTGTTCCATCCAAAAAATGTTACTAGAACACCTTTGGAATTATGGAATGGTCGTAAAGCTAGTTTACGTCATTTCAGAATTTGGAGTTGCCCAGTACATGTGTTTGAGGAAAATCCTAAGAAACTGGAACCTCATTAAAAAATGTGCCTATTTGTAGGCTACCCAAAAGGAACCAAAGGTGGTTACTTTTTCAACCCTAAGGAAAATAAATTGTTTGTATCGACAAACACAAATTTTCTAGAAGAAGACCACATAAGGGAGCACAAGCCCCACAGTAAGGTTGTGTTGAATGAACTTTCCAATGAATCTACTGAACCTTCAACAAGAGTTGTTGAAGAACCCAACATCTCAATAAGAGTTGTTGAAGTTGGATCATCTAGTAGGTCAAATCTACCTCAAGTGTTGAGGGAACCTCGACGCAGTGGGAGGGTTGCAAACCCATCTATCCATTACATGGGTTTAACAAAAATCCTAACTATGGTAACTAATGGAGATGTTGAGGATTCATTGTCTTATGAGAAGGTAATGAAGGATGTTGACAAAGATGAGTGGATCAAAAATGTGGATCTAGGAATTGAATCGATGTACTTCAATTCAGTTCGGGATCTTGTAAGTCTACCTGATGTGGTTAAACCTATAGGTTGCAAATGGATCTACAAGAGAAAATGGGGTGCTGATGGGAAGGTCCAAACCTTCAAGGCTAGACTAGTGGCAAAAGGTTATACCTACGTTGAGGGAGTCGACTACGAGAAGACTTTCTCACATGTTGCTATGCTCAAGTCTATCTGGATCCTCCTGTCCATTGCCTCATATTCTGACTATGAGATTTAGCAAATGAATGTCAATACTGCTTTTCTGAATGGCAATCTTGAGGAGACCATTTATATGAAGCAGCCTGGGGGATTCATAACCCAAGGTTAAGGACAAAAGATTTGCAGGCTTAATCAGTCTATTGATGGACTGAAGCAAGCTTCTTGACCTTGGAACATAAGGTTTGATACTACAATCAAATCTTATGGCTTTTATCAGAATGTTGATGAGCCTTGTGTATACAAGAGGATCATCAACAGTTTGTTCGAGGAATTTAGATCTTTAGAGATCAAAAAAACATAACGCTAGCTTTGTCTCAAGCATCATACATTGACAAAAGGCTTGTCAAATATTCGATGCAAAATTTCAATAGAGGTTTACTACTTTTCAGGCATGAAGTAATATTGTCTAAGGAATGTGTCCGAAGACACCTCAAAAAGTTGAGGAAATGAGACAGATCCTCTATGTATCGGTTGTTGGCAACCTAATATATGCGATATTATGTATTTGACTTGACATTTGCTATACAGTGGGGATAGTTAGTAGATATGAGTCTAATCCAGGATATGATCACTGAACCGCCATTAAGAATATTATCAAGTATCTACGGAGAACGAGGGACTACATGCTTGTGTATTGTTCTAAGGATCTAATCCTTACAGGATACATGGACTCTGATTTTCAAACTGATAAGGATTCTAAGAAATCAACATCAAGATCAGTGTTCACTCTTAACGGAGAAGTAGTAGTCTAGAGGAGCACTAAGCAAGGGTGCATTGTTGATGGAGGTTGAGTATGTAGCGGCTTGTGAAGTTGCTAAGGAAGCTGTGTGGCTCAGGAAATTCTTAACAAATCTGGAAGTGGTTCCAGACATGTCCTTTATTATGATAACAGTGGTGTTGTGGCTAATTCACGAGAGCCTAGGAGTCACAAACGTGGGAAACACATAGAGCGGAAGTATCATCTCATTCGAGAGATTGTGCATTGAAGGGATGTGATCGTCACGTAGATAGCTTCGGAGCACAATGTTGTTGATCCATTTACAAAGGCCCTCATGACTAAGGTGTTTGAGGGTCACCTGCAGAGTATGGGTCTATGGGACTGGCCACGTTTAGCCTAGGATAAGTGGGACATTTGTACTGAGCGCATGTTATGCCCTAGTTTATTGTTTTGGGTACTTTGTATTTTAGTTTGACTTTTACATTGTATACTCCACTAGCTTTAGGTCAAGTGGGAGATTGTTGGGGTTGATACAAACATTTTATTTATGTAATAAAATATATGATGCTTTATTTCAAAATTAGTTTCATTAACCACAAACAAATAAACTAACATCCAAGGTTATCTTGTAGCTTAAATATGTATGTAGAGACATATGGATAGATCATGTTTAAGTGATAACCTAAATGATCTGTAGTAAATGGATAAGGCTGGATACCTTATCCTTGTGACACTACAAGTATGGCCCACTTTGTAGATGTTACAATTGTTGTAAAGTGCTACAAATGATCTGATCCTAATCACTCATGTGGAGACATGTGAGCGGGGATATTCTATACAAAGAAATTTATCTAAGATTGGACCACAAAATGTTTAATCTCATTATATAACATCGTTCATAATAAAGACTTTTATTTCACTAGAATGACCATAGGTAACGTGACCTGAATCCTAAGTGAGTTATAAACTCCTGCCTATGAAGGCGGTCCTTTGACTTGTAAGGGTGAGAGTTTCCAAATCGCCGACTCAACATGCCTACCATTTTAGGGATTCTTCTGATTAGGGAGCTGGGAACACAGCTACACAAGAAGGAATTCACTCTTTCCTCAATGATGAGTCCCGTAGATAAATTGCTCCCTTAAGGGCTAATTTCGAGGCTTAAACAATGTGGCTCACACTCTCTCCTGGCCCGAGAACAGTTTGGTCATAGTTGAACTATGATTTATTGTTCATTAGAGAAATCAGTTATACTTAAGGAGTTAAATGTAACTATAGGGACAAAACAGTAATTTTGGCCCAGCTGTACTTACGAGCAATTTGTGAAAGGTCATTGTATCGTTGATTGGTTATACCCAATGGATACAAAAATATATCTATGGTGCGAAGAGTTTAGCTATCAGTCTTTAGTAGAGTAACCGACAGTTAACGGATGGTGAGTAATTTAATTAAAGAGTTTGATTAATTATTCATGTACCGTTTGAGCTTCAAGCTATAGGTCTATGAGGTCCCCTCGGTAACTCAATAGGTTTTAATGAGAATCAGTTTTTGGATTAATTTGAATTGTTCAAATTAATTAAGGGACTTAATTAATTATATATGACATGATTAGTTTAAATTATAATTACTATAATGTATTTGATATATTATAATATTAATGAGAGGAAATAAATATTTGAATATGATTCAAATATTAATTATATGAATTGGATTCATATTATTAAATTTAATGTAAATGTGATTTATATTAAATATCATTGCTGAGAGAAAGGAAAC
This sequence comes from Benincasa hispida, assembly GCF_009727055.1. NCBI lineage: Eukaryota > Viridiplantae > Streptophyta > Magnoliopsida > Cucurbitales > Cucurbitaceae > Benincasa > Benincasa hispida. Next base: position 9,147,556 of record NC_052353.1, read on the forward strand.
TATAGGTTTATGTTATGTTTGATATAACATATAGTATAATATTAAATGTTTTGTTAATTATTGTTTTTTTTTAAAAAAAAAAAAAAAAAAACTAATTATGGGACTCCCTCCCCACCTTTTACTCTCCCAAACGTGAGAGTGGGGGTCTCTCTCTCATTCTCTGCAGTTTTATGAAAATGATATACAAAGGTTTTCTATCTAGACAGATCTGTTCTATGAAAGTTCAGATATCTTCCTCCTTCCAAAATCTCCCTCTTTCCAAAATAGTCAGAGCCACACACCCTCTTGAATTCTCACCCAGAGAATACCAAGGTTTCTATCGTGTTGGTGTCCAATTGGACATCGAGAGTTTTTACGTGAAGATTTGGTCTTCAAACATAAGGGTTCTAAACCCAAATTATTTATCTATTTATTTTCTTTCAATCATATTGTATGTTTTATTTAATTAAATGCATGATCTGTTTCTATCACTATAAAATTGATATTCTGTGAAATTTTGGGAATTGGGATGATCCACTTCCGCTCATGGTCCCTTCATAGGATTCCTTCACTTTCCTCCAAAGAGAATAAGAAGGAAGCCCGATGCTAAGAGTTCCTATTAGAGGACAAAGTTCGAGTAAGATTGTGCCTAAAACAGTTTCAAGGCCGAGGCTAAAGAGAATAACACCTCGTGAGCAACTATAGAGGATTGGTGGAAGTCATTGAAAAGGTTGGAAAAGCCTCTCATCGGGTGCAATTACCATCGTGGATGGAGATTCATCATGTTATCCACATAAGTAGATTGAAACCCTATCATCCCGACCATGTCGATGAGTGATTTAGGGTGGTGATCTGTCCGCCTGCCACGACGAAGAGAATGACAGAGAAAGAAGTCAATGAGAGACTTGCTGGAAGAAGTGACAGAGTTGGAAGACCAAGACGAGGTTTGGAAGAATTCCTGAAGAAGTGGAAAAGCTTCCAAGACAGAGAAGTTTGTTGGGAGCGTGCGGAAGACCGCAAGGCAACTGCTCAACAATTTGTTGAGTTCGAGCAGAGTTGGTTGACGGGGACATCAACCAATTGAGTGGGGAAGAATGTCAGAATCATGCTTGTCCAGGGCGTGTTGTCCATGGCCGCATGTCCGCCTCTACCTCTTTTTACTATACTTTCATCCTATGTATTTCCTTTTACTAGGTAGTTTACTTTCTATGTATTTTTCTTAGTGTGTGACCGCTCGCCCATTCCATATGCAAGGGTGGCGGATGTGTTTTTGTTCAGAATGCACTATATGGGGGTAAGACTAATCATCATATCCTCATACCAGTGAGTTGTATGCTATAAAGTCATGTTGTTGCTTATTGCTTTCTAACTATATGACTAATGTTCATTGCTTAATCATGCTTTCAAACATTTGCGAAAATCTTTTCCTCTAAACCCATTTTCTAAAACATTTTCTCAAGAACGGGGGTGGAGGTTGTGAGAAACGTTCATTATGCTATCGGCTATTCGGATTTGGATTGACTGGCTTGTTCGAGGGCGAGAAAAAGTACCGCACAATTGCCTCAAAAATATTCAGAATTAATCAGTATTTAATTTGTTTATCATTATTTTTTTAATTTCCAAATTGTCTTTGGTATGGTCAACTACAGTTTTCTCGAGTATTGTGTAATTGCTATATTATATATAAATTCTCAATAGAAATAGAGTGTAAATGGAATCGTCTGTTATGAGACGATGTATCAATTTTCAATGGAAATACAATGTCAACAGAATTGTCGATTATGAGACTTTAACATAATCGATTCAAGAGATAAAGTGCCCGAATTTTCTCCTATTTTAAAATTTGAATTGGCGGTTTCATATCTGTTTTGATTTGATTTAACTACTTTTCGAAAATATTCAGAATTAATCAGTATTTAATTTGTTTATCACTATTTTGATTTTAATTTATAATATATCTTTAGATTTTACATTATTTTATTCATTTTTATTATTTAAAATTTGGATTAAAATTTTGTATCCTGATTAGAATTTTACTCAATATTTTATACATATTATCATCTAAAAAATTGTATATTTCATTTAAGTTTGATTATTTTTTGTATTTTCTTAATTATCCTTTATTCTTTATCATCTTATTATATTATTATACCATTAATTTGTCTTTTTGACAAACAAATAAGTATTACTTTTGCAATTTTATTGTTCTTGTTATGCCTCTACAACAAGTTAGACTTCTTTTGTAGGTTTTATGGTTGATGGAGTTATAAATACAGTGTAATTGTTGAAACTTAAATGAAAATAGAATTATGAATACAGTGTAATTGTAAATAAACGAGCTCTCTTCCTAATTTTTCTCCCCCGAATTATATTTTATTATTAAATTAAATTTTATCTAACTACTTATCGAATTAATCACAATAAACAAAAACTTCCTGATTTTTCTCTCCAATTTATATTTCAATTTATTTAACTAACTTTCGATTTGTTTAATATTTATTACAAATTCAATTATATCTAAATATTTTTCATTATTTTATACATATTATTTTCAAATTAATTTGATCTTTTTTTTCATATTTTCGATGTTTAGTGGTTCAGATACTGTGTATCTGTGATTCTAGAATGTTTAGGTAGAATGTATTTGTAGTATTCGAATTGTTTTTGAAGTAGTGTACCTTTGTATTCTTGTTTGTATTTTATTTTATTGTTTTAGGGTAGTTTCGTCATTTACTAATTAGTATTTTCTATTATATATTCATTTTGCTATTTTTATAATTTTGAAACTGTTTTGCCATTTTTCTAAATGAAACTTTAAAATTTGTTATTTCTCTTGTCAGCCTAATTCCGTTATCCCAATTAAATTCCCCTAACCCAATTAAGCAGCAAGGCAACGAATCTTCAATAAGAAAAATTCAGATATATAATATTAATTACACTCTCATTTGGAGAAATAGCAAACCACGGAATTCTTTTGAAATATAGCAAATTGTGTGACACATGTGTGAGCGATTTACTGTTAATCCTAAAATACCCTCACCAGCCTTTTTAATTCTATCGTAATTAATTTTGCATCTTTCTTAATTAAACTGTAATTATTTTACCAAATTTATAATGTATACTCTATTAATTTCCTTTGAGATTTTCACCAGAAACTAAGTGCCTATTTTCATGTGAAAAATGTGGCATAAATTTTGTGATTTAATTTGAAAATAATTAAAATATGTATCTCAATGATCTTCTATCTTCAAAAAATATTTCAATTTTTCTAAATCCTTTCCTAAACTAACTTTTTACATTTATATTATACTTTCTCTTAATCCTAACTAAACAATTAGTTTTTAAAATTGTTTTTATGATTATCTTCTTTTGAATTTTCAAATCTTATATTATATTAGTTTTCATAGTTAACTTATTATATTTATATGAATATGAATATTATAATAGAAAATAGATGCTCATTGCTTAGTAACCCAAAGGTCATGTGTCACCATTCATGTTGTCCATGTGTCATGTAGTTATTCATGCTTGATGTCCATATAAGTCCACATCTTGCCATTTACCTATAAATAGTGGCATTTGGTGGATGTTAAAAACACACCTACATTGGTGAGAATTGACTTCCACCAATTTTCATATTATCCAATTTCATGATTTTGATTATTTTATGTTTTAGTTATTTTATTTTATAATTTTAGTTTTTATTTATTTATTATTATTATAAAATATTATTATATTATATTTTTCATATTATCCCATTGTGCTTCTCAATTTTCATAACACGTTATCAGCACGAGCTCCTGTCGTTTTTCCCACTAAAAGTAGATCCTATAGGTATGTAGGTTTTTTCTCTTCGTTATAATCAATAAATTTAATGTTATTTTGCATATTCAATATCTATAAAATTTCTAACATAAGTACAATATTCTATGATAGTGCTATCATGAAAAATCTCACAAAATTAGAATTTGCCACTTTTGATTAACGGCAATAATTATTTGTCATGGGTACTTGATACCAAAATCCACCTGGACATGAATCTTTGGAAAACTATTAAAGAAGAAAATATGACATCAAAGCAAAAGCTATGATTTTCTTTCGTCATCATATCCACAAAGGATTGAAAATGGAGTATCTTACAATAAAAAAATCCTCGTATCTTGTGAAAAAATTTAAAAGAGAGGTATGATCATCAAAAAACAACTATTCTTCCTAAGGCTCATTATGAGTGGATGCACTTGAGACTACAAGATTTCAAATTAGTAAGTGATTACAGCTCCACATTATTTAAAATCAGTTCAAAATTGTTGTTATGCGGAGAGAAAATTATTGATGTTGATATGTTAGAGAAGACATTTTCTACATTTCATGTCTCAAATATGCTTTTGCAGCAGCAATATCGAGAAAAAAGTTTTAAACAGTATTCTGAATTAATTTCATGTCATCTTGTGGCCGAACAAAATAACGAGTTGAATGCTGTGAATTTTAATAATAATCGTGGTCGAGGTCGAGGTCGTGACCATAGCCGAGGAAGAAATAATTATAATTTTCGCGGTGGTTGTTCTAATCATTTAAATTTCAAAAGAACCACAAAAAATAATGATCACAAATAAAAAGCTCCACAAGATAAAAGTTCAAAAAGTGTTGAAAATAAATGTTTCTGATGCAGAATGACTAGCATTAGTCACGTACCTGTCGTACGTCAAAACACTTAATTGGCCTCTATCAAGCTCCTTGAAGGAAAAAGAGAAAAATGTGGAAGAAAATTTTGTATACCATGATAATGACATATTTGAGTTATCCCATATGAAAAATTTGGATGTGGCGGACTTCTTTGAATCTCCTGAAGAGAAGATTGACACAGTTTGGGTGGTTCAAAAATGTGCCAAGAAGATTTATGTCTGGCAGACAGTACAACTACATATACAATACTTACAAATAAAAAATATTTTTCCAAATTGACAATGCTGAAAGAAAAAGTAAATATAATATCAGGTTTTGCAAACTTGATCGAAGGTTTTGGAAATGCAAATATTATTTTGCTTAGAGGAAAAAAATTTACAATTGACAATACATTGTTCTCTAGTCAATCAAAGAGAAATTTTCTAAGTTTTAAAAATACAGGTTGCAATGGTTATCATATTGAGACTAATAGTAAGAATAATGTGGAATATCTATATATATCATATCTACTGTCTCAAATAAAAAATGTATATTAGAAGAGTTGTTTGCTTTATCTTTTGGATTGTATTATACTCATATACGAGTAATTGAAACATATGCAATAATGAACTTGAAGTTCATGAATCCAAACATATTTACAATTTGGCATGACCGATTGAGTCATCCAGGATCTATAATGATAAGGAGAATTATTGAAAATTCGAATGGGAGAAGATTATTTAATCTAGTGAATTATCATTTGATGCTTGCTCTCAAGGAAAATTGATAATTAGACCATTACCATCTAAAGTGGGGACTGAATCACCCGCATTTTTAGAACGAATTCATGGTGATATATGTGGACCCATTAACCCATCAAGTTGACCATTTAGATATTTTATGGTATTAATAGATGCATCCAGCAGACGGCCACATGTATGCTTATTATCAAGTCGAAATCTTGCATTTGCAAGTTAAGAGCACAATTTCCTGATTATACAATTTGTATGCCAATTGAGATAAGTGTTGAACATCCCGTAGCTCATGTTCATACACAAAATGGTTTAGCATAATCATTTATAAAACGTTTGCAATTAATTTCAAGACCATTACTTATGAGTGAAGGAACTCTATTTATAGAGAACCTTTGAGCAGAAGTGGGTCGTCCAAATCTCATTTCGATTGAATGCATACATTTACAGTTAACAGAACAGATTATGCATCAGAAACTAGGCATGCTTTTGAAATAAAAACAAAGTTTAGAGATTATACCTTTGAAGAACTGTTCTTCAAGTTAATCTCTCGATTGAAATCGTTGACGAATGCATCGAACGAGTCACGAACACCCTCGAACAGCAGCAAGCAAAAACTCGATCCTCGAACCAACAGGGACACTACCACTTGGTTAGAGGGGAAGTTTGGAGTTGGAGGAGGAAGATGATCGAATAGAGGACAAAGCTATCACATAGCAAAGTTTGTTGATAAATTATAAATAAATAAAATTGCCATATAAATAAATAAATATGATAACTAAGGGTGATTATTTAGTTTTATGGCAAATTGGAATAAATGAAATTGCCATAAAACTAAATAACTACCCACTAAGGGTGGTTAGAGAGAAAAATGATAATTATCAAATAATTAATAAATTATAAATAAATATGATAACTAATTTATCATATTATATTTACAACTTATAGTTTTAATATTGCATCATATACAATATATAAATCGTAGTTCTTTTTCTCTATTTTATAACATTTAATATAAATCATATTTATATTAATTTTAACAACTATGAATCTTATTCATAAAAAATATATTTGAATCATATTCAAATATTTATTCCTCCAATTAAACGATAATGTATCAAATACATTATATCAATTATATCATATACAATTGAATTAATCAATTATATCATAGTCTGTTCATGAGATCTCCACAATTGACATCAACATCACATCATAATTGGTTAGTAATTTCAATTGACGATTTTTAATTGAGATTTTCATACTCCAGTCTAGATCAATTTCTTTCTTTATGAATACATTATTTAGATGAAGTCTTTATCAGTCCAGCGCTCACTTTTTATACTGATATTTTGGATCTAGAACAAGAAAAGGTATTGTTACAGAGAGCTTAATTGCAGTTTATTTGTTTTCTAGTTTAGTGTATATGTTAGATGTAGTTTGGAGACTAATTACAGTGTATTTGTAGGTCATGTAAATATCTTACCGGAAGTATCTCAAAAAACTTTCACAAGACCTCTAATGACTACAAAACCCTTATTTGAATTACAGAAAACCTTTAATGACTACAAAACCCTTATTTGAATTACAAATTAACTAATTTTTTCCTTTCTTTTACATAGATCTTTATTTTCTCCTAAAATATCTCCTCTATTTTAAATCATAAAATCATGTTATTTTTTTTTCAAATATCAAAATTAAACCATTTTTTCAAATATCATTTTATTTATTTTTTATTTTTTTTAATTTTTGCAACTTATTTTATGTTTTTGCATTTTGATTTTTTAATTAGTTTGAAAATCTTATACAATGGAATATGTGTGTTTATATACACAATGCGATCTTTGCACCGGTGGCTTCCTTAAAGTAGTAGAGTGAAGAGTGAAGACAGACCAATCACATTTAAAGTAGTACATGGAGGAAATTATGGTTGCGATGATAGATTCAAAACTAGTGATTCTATTCATGACATTATCATGGCTAGAGGTTGAGGTCAGCGAGGAAGGCTGTGTCGGAAGAGTTGAGATAGAAGAAGATGGAACTGGAGTGATCATTCGTGGCTCCGAAAGAGTAGTAAATGAAGTCAGTGGAAAAGCAGCCTAAGCCGAAACTGATAGTGAAGTTCTGATGGAAGTAAAGGAAGTCAAGCCTTGTAGAGCAAGGGATGAAGACAAAGTTGAAGTCAACGACGTCACCATTGTCGATAGAACCGATTTCAAAGAGAAAAATGGCAACAACTTGATTGGAGAAGAGATCAATGCACTTCTCATAACCTGGCCAAGAAAGGCACTAATAGTCTCTATATGTTTGTTTATTTATATTGTAATTACAAATATTATTTAATAAGTCAATTTTAATCTCATTTGTATGACGAGAATAGTTTAGACTTTTATAAATTCATTTATTTTTTATTTTTAATTTGTTTTGCATTCTTATGAATGAAATGTTAATTTGCTATATTTACAAATGAAAAGTTAAAATAGCTTTATTAGCTCCTTCAATCAACTAGATTCTCGTTTTCAATTTGTATCAAATACCAAAAATTGAGAACCACTAAAACATATATATTAGAAACAATATTACTAAGAGTAACAGTTTTAAATGGTAAAACTACTAAAAGTATTTTTAAGTATAGGAAAACGGCATTGTCTATCAATGATAGACTGCATAGACAACTATAACTAATACTTATAGATGTCAATAGACTGCAATAGATGTTTGTCGCAATCTATTATCGATAAACTATGACATTTTGCTATATTTATAAATAAATTGGCTCATTTTCTTTTATTTGAAAAAAAAGACCTATTCACTTGCTAAAAAGATACATAAAACATAGAATAGTGTCACTTCTTCAATAATCAACGCAATATAAACCATAGAAGAAAATACAGCCCTAAGTTACAACGAATCCAAATGCAACCAAACCTTGAAGGGATACATCTGATAAGCTTATATCCAACATTTAAAAAAAAAAAAAAAAAAGATTCATGGTATTTATGGTTTTACATTCCAACAATGAACATTAGAAAAGTTTATTCAATAATCAATGCAATAATAAAATAATAATACAAGCCTATTTAACAACAAATCCAAGTGCAGCTAACCCTTGATGAGATATCTATATGGTTGTATCCTACTGATTCAGAGAAATAAATGTTCCAGAAAATTTTAACATTTTGTTTCTAATAAACTTGTATAATACATATATTCATAAAAGGGACCAAAAAGCTTCCTTGAGATTGGATTTCAGGTGATTATTGATCTTAACTGCATTTGTCACTCCTAACTCAATCAACTATAAGATGGAGCCAAGCATTCATCAACCATATCTAATAGATTTGGATTTTCCAGTGCTGCTGCAACTCTTTCTTTGTCATTAAGTTGCTTGTTTACTGGAAATGGGTTAAAAAAAACAAAAGACTTGAGGAGCCTACATAATTAGTTTTTCAAATGACAACTCATCATGAATACTTTTTATGATTTAAAACTGGGTGTTAAAATAGAAATTTAGAGGAAAAAACTGAGCTTTCATTGAGCAATAAACAGGAAAAGGTTACTGAGATACCTGCTGCTTCAGTAGCATGCGATCCAGGAGCTACCCTAATGTCCACCTAAACCAATGGAGAATGGATTTTAAGTAATCAAGAACAGAATTGTAATATATGAAACTATCTCGAGCTAAAAATGAGGATGAAATTCTCTACTTTGAGATTCTAAACTCACCACCATACAATGATGTAGGGGTATTCTAAAGGGAATTTATAAATGTTGTTATTAGTGTATTCATTTTAGTTATTCTATTTGCGGGTTGGTTTATAAGGCTGGCTGCGCGCCTTATGTGCTTGTTCTCTATAAAAGGTCTTGGCCTCTTTGAATAAGAGATCATATTACTTCCCTTCAGACTTGTTGTTAGCTATTTTCCAAGAAAGGCTTACATATTAAATTGGTATCAGAGCACCTATGTGAGTAGGAGCCTGATGGCTAGAAAAACCGGCAACAAAATAAATGATTCTTCTCTCCCTACAAATGCGGAAGCAACCTCTTCTTCACCCCAAGCGATCAATAGGAGATTACATGTAGTTAAGCAGTCAATTGGACTTCTTAACGAGAACTTTACTGCTATGCAAGCATCCACAGTGGATATGCATCAGGCTATGGAGAAGTTGACCCAAGAATTTAATAGGTTGACCAAGAACAAGGAGATGCTGCTAATGCTCAAGATTCTCATGAAAATAAGAGACAACAAGGTCAAGAGTTAAGGCCACCAAAAAAACTCCCAACACAAAGTCGGGAGAAATCAAGAAAATCCAAGAAGTTACCAAAGGAATCAGGATAGACTTCTATCTCAAATACAAGAACAAGATAGAGCTCCTACACGTTTTCCTCGAATAACCAGACCTATACCTCAAGACCTCCTAGGATATGACTCTGAATCTTCTGAGGATGAAGACTAACAGTGGCAAGATTTTTCGGGATACCAATCCAGTCATACAAACCAACACCAAGGATTTCAGAATTTTGAAGAATATGACCAAGATCCAATTCAAGAATGGACTGATGTGAGACAGCAACAGCGAGGACCTCCTTTCAGAGTACAAAATAAAGATTGACCTGCCAACTTACAACGGTGGGATGAACATTGAATTTTTTTAGATTGGGTAAAAGAAGTTGAGAGTTTCTTTGACTGCATGAGTATGCCCGAAAATAGGAAAGTAAACTTGTATCCTTCAAGTTGGAAAGTGGAGCTTCTGGACCAACTCCAATCAAGTAGAAAATTATATGGCAAAAAACCAATCCGTAGCTCCTGGCCTAAAATGCTTAGACCCATGAGAAACGCTTTTTACCAATCCATCATGGAAGGTGGTTGTATAACCAACTCCAACACTGCAAGCAAGGCAGTAGAAGCATTGAAGATTACTAGGAAGAATTCCAAAGACTAAGTGCAAGAAACAATCTTGTAGAAAGCAAGAACCAACAAATTGCTCATTTTTTTTATGGATTAAGACAAGATATACATGAAAAGGAGCATCTTCATCCATAAGTTGCAAGTTGCTTGTTAGAGGCGGTTTTGGTGCCATTACCATTGAAAAAGATGAAATGCAATAACAAAAAAATGGAATTCAAAAAGAAGCAACTGGGGAAAAACTTTGAATGTGAATAAAAGAAGTATCCAAGAAAAGACCAAGAACGTGAATGCTGCAAGTACTTCTCTGAAATCAAAGGATGCCAACTTCAAAACTGATAGCATGCCCAAGGGAAACCAACGAGTTCTTTTAACCCCCACTATTGACACCCACCCTTAAAGGCATTCTCTTTTTCGAACTAAATGTACTATCAATGGGAAAGTGTGCATGGTCATTATTGGCAATGGGAGTAGTGAAAACATGGTCTCAAAAAAGCTGGTTCAGACTCTCACACTTAAAACTGATCCTCAACCACATACAATATAAGGTTGGTTGGACTAAAAAAGGAGGGGAGGCTTTGGTTAATGAGATTTGTACCATTCCTTTGTCTATTGGAAGTCATTATAAGGATCAAATTATATGTGATGTCCTCCAAATGGATGCTTGTCATGAGCTCCTTGGACTCCCATGGCAATATGATTACCAGACATTACATAAAGGACTCGAGAACACCTATGAATTTGAATGGATGGGGAAGAAAGTTGTTGTTCTTCCACTGTCCAATAAGCCACTTGCACATTCTTCAAATGAATCTGGAAAACTAAAAGGGCAGCTGTTTTCCATCCTGACTAATAAAACAACCTTGGTTCAAGCTTCCAAATTCACTTTAGCCTTTAAGGTTCAAAGTGCTGCTATGGGTTCCCTTTTACCAACCACTGCGGACAGCAGGGTTGTTGAACTTCTAGCCCAATTTCCAAATTAAACTAAGGTACCAGATAGCCTTCCTCCTCAAAGGGATATCCAACACAATATAGATTTATTACCCGGTGCTTCCTTACCTCATTTCTCTCATTACTTAAAGAGCCCAAGTGAGAATAAGGGTCTCCATCATATGAGCCCAAACATTACTAGGCTCCGTTTCCAACCCTCTAAACAGTCTACTGTTCCTTTCCCAAAAAATTCCACATGATAGCACACAATCATGCCAACCATAAGAAACGACCGCTTATGAAAGGGCAGATGGAGGGAACTCCACAATCATATCCCTAATGCCCCTTAGACGGGCATGCATCAAACCAAAGTACCAAACGTCTGGAAGAATAGGTTCCAAACAACATGTGCAAAATCACATCTCCAAAGAATCTAATCGAGGTCTTCCTCCCCTTTTGACCAAGAGAACAACAAAATGGGCCCACTAATGACAGCATCCTTCTCAAGAGCCGATCAAAAGTGTTCACATATCCATGTAAAACTTGCTAAATAAAGAATCTCACTTCCTTTGAAGTCTTAATCCTCTGAAGGGCCGAAAAAACGAACTCACTAGAGAGAGATCCATCAAACAACAAAAATAGGACTTACAGTAGAAACCATCTAGAGGGTCAAGATCGCAAACACGCAAATCCATTCTCCCACGCCTAAAATTAACCTCCCCCAACAATGACAAGAGAGAGAGAGAGACAACGTTCAAATTTCCTATCAGTCAAAAGAGAGCAAATGAACCCATAGGAAAGGAATACAAGCCTCCTGAAAAAATCAAGAGATCAAAACCAAGATGATCTTTAGAGAACGATAAATGAAACTGGTGGAGGAAAACAGAGCAAAGAGGCTTGTCCCCACCACGGGTCTTCCCAAAAATACACATCCTTACCACCCTCTCCAACCTTGAAGGGGAGAAAAGGGAAGCTTGTTAGAAATATCCTTCCATAGATTCCGATAGGCAATGTTTTAAAAAACTTAAGGTGGTCTTGAAGCATTTTCTCACAGAGAGGTGAGGCGTAAGCCTTTAGGCACTATGAGGCGTAAGTCTCGAAATATCCTTCCTTTTTCCAGACTTTTGCTTGGATGTATGCTCATCACAGAGGTTTGGAGAGATGATCAAGGAGTTCCTTCTCAGTACACCGTTTGGGGAGAGAGGACGGTTTCTCTGGTTTGCTAGTGTTTGTGCTATTGTTTGGGTTTTGTGGGGTGAGAGGAAGAGGAATAGTAGGGTGTTTAAGGGGCTTGAGAGGGAAGTTGGGGAGAGTTGGTCTCTTGTTCGCTTTCATGTGTCTCACTGGGCTTCGATTTCGAAGGTCTTTTGTAATTATTTGATTGATAAAATCTTGTTTAGTTGGAGTTCTTTTTTTGTGGGCTGGTTTTTTGTTTGCACGTGTATTCTTTCATTTTTTTCTCAATGAAAATTGGTTGTTCTATTGAAAAAAAAAAGAGGCAAAAGCCTCATTATAAATATAATAATTATTATAAAATGTAAAACCTTGTATGCTTACTATTGTAGTGCCATAATATAAGAGTCTTATGATTACATCATTATTTTAAAAAAAAAATTGAACTAAAACCCAAGAACAAAGAGATGTAAAGAAAGAAAACAAAACAAAACATTTTAAAAAGTAAGAGGAAAACCTGAGAAAATGCATATTTTGTAACTAGAAGAAGAATTGAAAACAATATATGTTGAGAAGTTGTAAAAATATAAAATAGTAGAAACAAAGTTCGAAATAGCTGCAGCACCACAAGAGAGATAAGATTAAGGAGAAGAAGAAAACCAGTTTTTGTCTTGGCTGTGATAATGAACAAAAAAAAATGGGAAAATTTACAAAAAGAGGGGAAACGGTGTTTAAAGAGTAGGGCTAATTTGCATGCCATCTGCTATTATTTTCTTATCCAACTGAAGATAATTAAAGTCTACACGTGTCAAAGTGTTTAAGCCTACAAGATAATGTTTTTCCTTGAAAACCCAATTGACTGGAATCCCACCACCACGAACATCTCACTCATGGAATCCCACCACCGCCAACATCCCCTATACAAATTTATTGTTTTAATTCTTTTACCCACTTTTCACTGAGGCTTACACCTTTCACGCCTCAAAGGCAGAAGCACTGAGGCTTACGCTTCTATCCATAAAGGCGTAAGCCTCCTTTTACCATGCACAAGCGTAAGCCTTAAGGCATTGCAAGGCCGCCTCACCTCAAGTGTTTTTTAAAACATTGCCGATAGGTGCCTTTAACGCCCACCCAACAACCACTCCAAGGGTGAGGCCCATACTTGCTCTAGCAATAACCTCATGCCATAGGGTATTAGGCTCAAGGGGGAACCACAAAAGCCATTTGGCTAACAAGGATAGTACTAAGTCCTCAAGTTACCAATGTCTAATTCCATCACAACATTATCAATATGAAATTATCTTAACCAACAGATAAGGGATCTTTCTAGTAATTCTTCCTGTTTGTTAGTTCCCTGCTATTGGTTGGATGTGTAAGTTTTCTAGTGGCCTTTTTTTGTGCGTTCATCCATCTTTACGGAAGCTGGAACTTTCAAAGAGAGATTATTTCAATTTTTCAGTCTTTATAGCAGAGAATAATTGTCTTAAACCACTATCCACTTAAAATCTCCCAGTAGAAGTTCATATTCCCAAATAACCTACAACTTAGTTCAACTTCTAAATCTAGACTTCCTATAAGTAGAATCCATTTGTTTGCCACACTCCAATTTTTTCTAAGACAATTTTGGGTCCCTCAGAGAAGTGGAATCCCTATCATCACTTTTCTCTGATTCACAAGTGTTATTTTAACCTGATATACCATACTTGATTTTAATTCTACTTTTGATTCAACCTTTACTGCTGAAAAATGACGACTAATTAACCCACCCACAAATGCATAAACAGGATGGATGCTTGGCCAATAATAAGTGATCAAGATTAAACACTAGTACCTTATACCGAGAAGGTAGGCTCCTCATAAGTTTCACTCTTAAGCACAAACCAATAATTGTTGCCATGCTACAATGTTCAACTGTTGGAGTAAATGTAACTCTACAAGCAACAGAATCATTTACAGAAAGGGATCAGGCCACCAGAATAAACAAAAGTTACAATTATGATTTGATGAATGAGATTAGACAATAGGTTACCTCACATAACTAAGCTCATCATCTACTTCAACTGCATCTTCTGTTATTACTTTAAGCTCTTCCAAAGAGTATGGGTGCTCAGGATCTTTTATATCTCTAATATGATTTAAGAATGTCAAGGAAGGACGTATACAGTGTGAACAACTACATAAATTTGTTTCATTCAGCCATTGAATTCCATAAAACCGATAAATAAAAATGCCTCTTCAAATACATTTTCATTAAGAGAAGCGGCATCAAAGGATGGGGCCAAACACATACAATGGTAAAAGTTAAACAATGAAGAAAACAAACATGCACAAAGTTTTCAAAAAGCCCAGTTAACTGCGAAGTCAAAATTACTTATCCTTGAGGAGCAAAGCAATTAGAAAAGCACAAGATTCCTTGAGCCATGCTTGTCCTATGTACCACATAAAGCATATAGTTATGATAAAACGAGTCCCAGAGTAAAGTAGTAGATGCTGCAAATCATTATAAGAGTTTTGGTGGGTTTTCTGCAGACAACATTTAGTGTAGTTAAGAAATGGTGAATACTAAACCAAAACACAAAAGTGCAATGAAGAAAGAAACCTCGTAAAAAAAGGATATCAAAAATTTCCAACTGATCAATGGGTTCCACTGCATATTCGTCACCATCACATGGAGCGTTTCGAGCTCGTCGCTCTTTCTTTTGGTATACAACTGGATTTGCATTTATCAACCCAGAGACCATCTTCTTTCCTGGCTAGTATATCCACCATACATCAAAAACAAATTGCAGATAGGAATGCTATTGGGAAATAATTAGAGAGGAGACTAATTCTGCTGCAGGTTGGGTAAGCGTCGAACCTTTTCAAAAAGGGGGAAAACGCTGCTGCAAGGTGTTTGAATAACGAGGTTGCTGGTGCCAGGTCGCCGGAGGTCGTTGGTTGGTTTCGGCCGTCGCTGGTTCACGCTGCAGGAGCTGACGTGGTTTGGGTTCCGTCTGCAAGTCGCTCGTCGCTCTCAGCTAATTTTCGCCGGAGTCGGAGTCGCTTGAGTTTTCGCCGGAGAAGAAGATAAACGATGTCGAGAAAGAGAAGGAGAAAGAAAGAGATACGGTGCTAGGGCTTTTCTTCTAAAAACCATAATCCTCTCCTTTCCCAACTTTAACGCCCAAATTAACAAAAATAAATTTAATTGAATATTTTTTTTTTTTAGTGTTTGTGGGTTGGGTTAAGTTGGTTGAATGACTTTTTTGACCTAAATCAATTGTTTGGGTTATAAATTTTTTCAATCCAAATAATCTTTATTAAAAAATGAACTCAACCCAACTATAAAATATTTGGATTGAATTGGGTTACTTGAGTCATTTATTTCTATTTATTTAAATCCAACCCAACCAAAAAGAATTCATAACCCAACCCAAATTGAACGGGTTGGATTTGGTTGATCTTTTTTTCGGGTCATCGAGTTTTTTGAACACCTCTAATTTCTTTGTTTCTTTTCTGATGAATTTTTTTTATTTAAATATATTACCTACCTTTTTTTAACATGTTATACTCAAATGTGAAAGTAGTTCTTTGAATGAAACAAAGATATCTTGCCTACCTCATATACAAGAGTTTCATCTAAAAAATTGTAAAATATGTAAGAATATTTTAAGTTAACATTTCAACTAAGTATTCAAAATTTAGGAAAATAAATAAAATAGTTTATACTGTCCAAAAAGCACTATGGGAGATAAACATTCAATTTCCTCTTTTACCCCGTGATTATTATAGGATCATATAAGGCAATTTTATATTACAATTATTAAATTGAAAAATTCTCTATTTAATCTTTAGGTTAGTTTTTAAAGATATATATGAACCATCACAATAACCGATTCAAAAGATTTGATTCATAATAAATTATTTAACTTTGGTTTTAAGATTTTTATTTTTGTTATTTTTAAATTTTTACGTTAAATGATTCTTTTTATGTCTATATAAGTCCACCCTTTTTCAATCTTTCAATTCTCAACTCTTCCTCGTAGTCATTCTACAATAGACATATTCAAGGTCTACAAGTGAAGTGACCTAATACAATCTAATGCAATTTCTTATTTTTTTAATGGGACATTTGGGGCAATGAATCATGAGTTATTATAATTGGGTTATAATATGGGGTGTAACTAACACTATAACAAATAATAAAAAAAATGATGAACGTAAAATGGTAAAAACTATAACAAATAGTAAAAATTGTACTAAGTGGAGGTTTAAAAATAGTGTTGATTACAGCTAATTGAAGAATATAAAACGTGGTCTTAGGATAGACCGTACCCCAAACACACCCAATGTTTTTGTAGGTTTTTTTTTCTCTCCTTTCATAATTATTATAACTTGGATTAAGCTACCCATTCTCACATATTAAAGAGGGGAAGAAAAAAATCATTATTAATTCTCACATAATGAAGAGCTCACACACGGGAAAAAATATCACTACCAATACTCACATAATGAAGAGTGGAGAAAGACCTCTATTGGTTCTCACATATTGAAAATAGTGGAGCAAAAGATAATTACTCTCGAGGTTCAACCAATTTAGTTATTTTATAAGTTTTTTTTTTTTTTTACTTTTCAATTTTGTAAATACAAATACACATCGAAGAATTTATTTGAGTCATTGTACTTCTTTTTTTGTTTTTTTTTTTTTAAATTTTGTTGTAAATACACACAATTGATTTATATATTTAAGGAAAATAACAATATTTTAAGGCTTTTCATATAATTTTTTATTACGATAAAGTTTAAAATTAAGAAAATACAATTGCAAATCAACTTTACTCAGAAAAACAATATTTTTAGAAGTATCACAAAATTTTCAAGGACATATAAAAAATTGTTTTGATTTAAATTAAATATTCACATTAATAAAAATCAAAAAATCAAAATAAAATTACCCCTCAATTTTATTTTCTTAATATGATCTATAAAATTTTAATTTAGATTTAGTTTTGATAGGGTAGATTTATTATTAAATTCTAAATTTTTATAAAAATTTATTATTTTTAATCTTTAAAAAGATATCAGTTTTACTTTGGAGATTTCCCTACACACTTACATGTTAAATTAAATACATTTTTTTTAAAGAATTACGTAGCTAGATTTTAAAAAATATATTTATTCTCTAATTTCTAATTCAGATTAAATAAAATAATAAATTTTAAAAACCAAAATTTATCACTATCTAATATTATCTAAAAATGAAATTTCTATAAATAGAAAAAATGTCAATCTATTTACAAAAATAGCAAAAAAAAAGTTGATAGACTTCTATCAATTTCTGTCACTAAGTGACAAACTAAGTTGTCACTGATAGACATAATAGACTTCTATCAGTCTCTATCAAAAAAGATTAAAATTTTATTATTTTGTATAAATAGTTTATTTTATTTTTCTATTTTTAAAAATCCCCCTATCTAAAATCTCTCTCGAATTTATAAGATTTGTTTTTCCATGTTATTTGTTAGTATATTTTCTATTAAAAAAAAAAAAACAGAGAGACGAAAAAGAAAAAAGACCTATTTTATCTCAAATTCACGTTTAAAGAATATTTAAAAAAGAGACACAAATTTTTATCTACATTTTACATTAAAAGGAAAGAAAAGGTTTTTGAGAAAATCTCATGTTATCAAAAAAATCATTTAATTCACGTTAAATGATAAGAATTTCTAAAAATATATATAATTTTATCTAATATTCTTAAATAATTTGATTATATTCAAGTTAAATGCATAGTTTAGAAAGAAAAAAAAAACGATCTAAGTTTTTTTTAAAAAAAAAAACTCATTATATCTAATAATTTTGAGATTTGATTTAAAATTAAATCAAACTAAATTTTGAATCTAAATTCTCTATAAATGAACTAAATTGCTCACAATTTTGTAAGTAACTTCTTTTATTTTATTTCTTATTTTTATATTTTGTTATCATTTTTGTTCTTTTTGCAACTCCATGCCATTTTTTTTTTTTTTTTTAGATATCTACACCGGTCTGATTCCACGGTTTTTTTTTTTTAATATTTCATTAACGACTTTTTTTTCTTCTTTTTCTACTTATATAGTTAGACATTTTCTCCAACTTTTTTTTATATCTATGGTTCACTAGTCACCTATGTATGTTTATTTTTTTACATTTTTTCACCATGTTAAACTAATTTTTCTCTTATCTTTCACTAAGCTTCTTATCTTATATGTCTTTTAAAAAAAAAAAAAAACAAAACAAAACAAAAAAACAAGTATAGCCATAAACTAACTAAGGGAAGGAGATTTAGATTGAATAGTCTTTTTCCTTTTTATTAAAAAATAGTGAACTTGAATTGTAATTATAGATATGGTAGCAATATGTTTTATTTTAAGTATTTCTTGTTATAAATGCAAATATTATTTAGTTAGTTTGCTTGTTGATTTTAAGGAAGCTTGCTTGTTCTCTTAATATCAAGCATTTAAACTGATAAAAAAAATCGGAAAAGACATCATTTGATAGTTTTCTTATTTTTCTCTCATTAAATACTCAAGTTTACTTTATTACATTTTATATCTAAGACTCTTATTTCAGCTTATACATGTATATTTCATTTTCAACATTATGAAACACGTGCAACGCACGTATATCGAACTAGTAAAATAAGATGCATGATCCAAAAGTAAACCCTGAACTATATTCTTCAAAACTTCCAACAATACATGTGTATTTCTAAAAAGGAAACCCCTACTCTTTTTCAAAAAAAAAAAAAAAGGGGGATGTATAGAATTATTGAATAAAAATATTTCCAAAAAAAGTAGTCACCAGAAAATCATATTATTTAGGTAAATAGTGCACTAGATACTCTTGACTTCATATCTAAACATACCACCCTGAAGACAAACTTCTTAATTCAAACAAAAAACTTACACAAACACAAACATATGAACTTCAGATTTCAAAACTCAACTTAGCGTCCTACTGCCCCTAAGAAATAATGGAACACATCTCCAGCCAAATGGTAGGGAAGCGAAAAACATAAGAAGGTGGGGGCATTATAACAAATTTGGCCTTTAGCGACGAATTACTTGCAACAATTTTCCAAACGTCGCACAATCAGTGACAAAGTATAAATTTCATCTCTTAAAATGCAACGAAATGAACAAAAGTCACATACATGCAACGTTTAACATCAATAGTTGTTGCCTGACGATGCCAGATGCGACGAAACGCATGTTCGACGCAAGTATCCTTGTGACTAATTGGCCTTTAGTCGCAAAACCAATAAATGGGTGGGAGATTCAGCGCTTCAGATCATGCGATGAAAGTGCATATCGTCACATAATACGACAAATCATATGTTTCATCGCAGCTTTGTTTGCGACTAATTAGGCTTCAGTCACGGGCCCAATTATGGGCAGGGGATTTGGTGCTCCAATGCATGCAAAGAAAGCTTTTTTAGTTGCATGATGCGATGAAAGATTGTTTGGTCGCAAGTCCGATTGGGCTTTGCAATTAATGAGTCATGCGACGAAAGCTTTAGTTGTCGCAAGCCTTGTTTACTTTTTCCCTCTTTCTTTCACCCGAGAAATTGAAGGTTTCAAATTTACTTTTCCCCTCTTTCTTTCGATCATTTGAAAAGAACTCGCCGGCCACTCGTTTATCTGAAAGGAGATCACCAGCCGATCGTTCGTCTGAAAAGAGATCACTGGTTGATTGTTCGTCTAAAAGGAAATCACCGGTCGGTCGTTCATCTAAAAGAAAAGATCAGTCGCTCGTTCATCGCTCGTCCGGCCTACAGGAGCTTGTCCATCGTTCGCATGAAAGCTTTAATCGTTGCAAGAGCTCGTTCATCGTTCGTCCGATCTCCAACTTTCATCGTTCATTGTTCATCCAGCTTGCTCATCCAGGTTATTATACAATTTATGAATTTAATGCTTCAATTGCTCATTCAGGTGGTTCTTGATTTGGATTAAACCTTGATTGATTCAAGTGGTTCTTGATTCAGGTGGTTCATTGTTGATTCGAACGTCTTAGATTGCATGAGTTCTTGAGCCTGGCTACTGAAATTTGCTGAATTTATTTTGTTCACTGCAGGTGTTGAAGGTATGACATTTGTACTGGTTGCTGAATTTATTTATTTTTTTCATCTGTATTATCTGTTAAATATATGTGTAAGATATGGAAATAATGACTATCAATTTAGAACTTTAAGGTTCTCTTTTTCCTTAAAGTTAGGATATGGAAAGAAAATATACGGTGTATACTTAAATAATTTACAACAATCTTATATTTGATGGTATAGTTATTTTCTCTTTTTACAAATGGTATCTTAAATCTTTAGTGGGAGCATGTTGGAGAGTACATTCTAAAGTGTTGTTTTACCAATGAAACTTAAACAACTATGAATGTCCCATCTAAAACTACTTGTTTACTTTAAAGAAGTTTATGATAAGTTTTCATATGGTGTGTTTTGTATAGGATAAATTATGAATAAAAGTTGGATAAAACTACGAAATAGATTATATGAAGAATATACTGATGGAATAAGATAATTTATTAGTTTGACAGAGAAGCATGTCAATACAAGAGGGTTTACACGTTGTCCATGTAAAAAGTGCCAAAATGTCATAATGAAACTACTCGTGATGTTGAACGTGATTCATACACATACGAAATGGCCGTCACCTACCGTAGATGGATATATCACGGTGAAAACCCATATTTGTTCTTTTTAAAACCTATAGGAATGGATAAAACACATAATGAACATGTAGTGCTTTCTCGTCAAAATTTAGATAGTACAAATGAAATGCTTGAATTGTTGAATGATTTGACAAGTTGGGAAAACATTGAAGTCGAACATCATGGTGATGAAAATTCCACCGAAGTTGAGACAAGTGAGAATATGGGATATAGAAGTAGTAAGTTTCAATCAATTTTTTATGAGGTTAATGAAGAATTATACCCTGGTTGTACTAAGATTTTTACCTTACTTTTTCTGATGAAATTAATGCATATCAAATTACTTAATCATTGGAGCACTAAGTCATTTGATATGTTATTAGAATTATTCAAAGAAGCTTTATCTGAGGGTACCTAAATGCCAAAATCTTATTATGAAACAAAAAGACGTTGCGTGAGTTGGGTTTAGATTATACATGCATATATGCTTGTAAGAATGACTATACGCTATTTTGGAAAGAAAACGAGAAAACAAAAATTTGTTTTCAATACAATGAACCTCGTTACAGAGTAAGTAACAAGAAAGGGAAAAAAATGTTTCACGCAAGATTTTAAGACATTTTCCCTTGAAACCAAGATTGCAAAGATTATTTCATTCCAAGCACACTGCTAGTGATATGAGATGGCATAAGGGAAAAAAAAGATTGAATGTAGATGGAGTTTGAAGACATCCAGCATATGGTGAAGCATGGAAAGATTTTGATAGACAATTTGATTAGTTTACAAAAGATTAAAGGAATGTAAGGTTAGCTTTAGCTACTGACGGGTTCAACCCATTTGGCAACATGAGTACATCTTATAGTATATGGCCGGTAATTTTAATTCCATATAACTTGCCACCGTGGAAATGCACAAAAGAAACATTTTTCTTCATGTCATTGCTTATATTGGGGCCAAAATCTCTAGGAAAAGAGATAGATATTTATTTACAGCCACTAATAGATGAACTAAAAGATTTATGGAGTAATGACATTGAGACTTACGAAGCTTATAGTAGTCAAAATTTTTAGCTTCATGCAGCTTTAATGTGGACAATAAATTATTTTTCAGCATATGCCAATTTGTCAGGATGGATAACTAAGGGATATAAAGTATGTCCAGTTTGTAATCAAGATGTCTCATCTGAGTCAATGTATAATAAAATATGTTACATGGGACATCGTCGTTACTTACCAATAAATCATTCTTGGCGTCGGAACAAACAATTTAATGGGAAAACAGAATATAGAATTGTACCACGGTCTTTTTTAGGATTAGATATTCTTCACTAACTAGATGCTATAGATTTTTCGCCACTAGGAAAGACTATAAATATATTACAATGGAAAAGGAAACATATTCATAATGAATTGAACTGGGCGAAAAAAAACATTTTTTTAAGCTACCATACTGGTCAAGTCTTAAGATTCGACACAAATTCGATGTAAGCATATTGAGAAGAGTATTTGTGATAGTATATTGGGTACATTATTGAATACTGAAGGAAAAACGAAGGACACTGATAAAGCACGTAAAGATTTAATGAAGTTGAATATTCGTAAAGAACTGTATCTTCAACTTGTTGGAAACAAATTGGTGAAGCCATGTGCTAGTTACACATTGACAATTGATGAAAAAAAAAGTTTTGTAGTTTCTTGAAAACAGTTAAGTTTCCTGATAATTTTGCATCCAACATCTCAAAATATGTTAATGTCAAAGATGGAAAGATATATGGACTAAAAAGCCATGACTCACATGTGTTATTGCAAAGACTTTTACCAGCAGTAGTTTATCCATTTTTACCAGCAGATGTAAGTGGTGTAGTTGCTGAATTGGCAAACTCTTTCAAAAAATTGACTGCAAAGACATTAAAAGTTGAGACTTTGAATAAACTACAAGGGTCGATTGTGATAATTCTTTGAAAGCTTGAGAGAATATTTCCTTCAGCATTATTTGATATTATGGTTTATCTAGTTGTTCATTTACCGGAGAAAGCCAAACTTGTTGGACCTGTCAGTTATAGTTGGATGTATCCAATTGAGAAGTATGATTCTTTGTAGATTTTTAATTAATCATTAAAGTATGTTAATTGGTCAAACCACTTCATAATATACGCATATGTGTAGGAGTTTGAGAACATTAAAACAATATGTAAGAAATAAAGCTCGTCCTGAAGGTTCAATTACAGAAGCGTTTATAGCGAATGAATCATTGACATTTTGTTCAATGTACTTACATAGTATTGAAACAAAATTCAATAAGACGGTTCAGAATGATGAAATGATAGACTATAATGCATTGAAAACTATCAGACATCTACCTATATTTTCACAAAAAACACGTCCAATTGGTAGTTCACATATGAAAGAACTATCGGGTGATGAATTACAAAAGGCTCATTGGTATGTCTTAAGCAATTGTGAAGCAATATATCTATACATGAGGTATGTACTTATGAGTACTCTAAACTTCATTACCTTTTGTTTTATTGACTAATGTTATTATATATCATAGAGAACACGAGACTGAGCTAGAGATAGAAATGTTCCTAATGCTGTTGAGATGCATGAAGCACCCTTTACAAATTGGTTTAAAGATAAAGTATGTAAAATTTTGTTTTATTTTTTCTTTAATAATAACCATAATTTCATAGTGACTGAGTTTTTCATTCGTGCTTAGATGCAAACACAAATTCAGTCAACGTCTAATGAAGTTTTGCGTGAATTGTATACATTTTCACGTGGCCCTAATATTCAAATTAGTTCATATACTGGGTTCATTGTCAATGGTATGAGATTCAACTCAAAAGATCGAGATGATCATTGCACAACTCAAAATAGTGGAGTTTGTGTTTTTAGAGGACATGATAGTGAAGGAGCTAACTATTATGGTATCCTAATTGAAGTGACTCAATTAAATTATGTTGATAGAAGACAAGTTATTCTATTTCGGTGTGAATGGTATGATATAAATCCAAAAAAAAGAAAAAACAATAAGATCGTCATTATATAAGCATAGATACTCGATACTTTTGGTATAAAAATGAACCATTTATTCTTACATCCCAAGCATAACAAGTATTTTATGTTGATGATATTTGGTTAGGAAATGGTTGGAAAATAGTCCAAAGAATTCAATATAGACATGTTGGGAATGTCCTATAACTCGCAGTTCGTAAATTTCGTATTAAACATTCTATTTATCAACAAAATATTATTTAGTATATTATTCGATAAAGTTGTTGATATTGCATTCTATTATGAAAATCCAATAAACATATCCATGGCTATAGTATGAATATTTTAACTTTATATAGTGACATAAACAGGATCAAGTTAATAGTATATAAATGGTCTATAAGTATATGGATGAAAATTGGATATCTCATCCTGGTAACACTATTGGATGCGGCCCATTTTGTATAGGTAATACAAATGATGTGATCCACAGATCATTCATGTAGAGATATGTGAATGGGAGCATCCTATGCAATGAGTTTGCATAAAGACTGGACCACGAAATAGTCACTTTTCTTTATAATGACCATTTACTGTTAAAATTAACTATTTCACATTAAAGTAACCTAGGATAACTCGATCTTAATCCTGAGCTAGCTATGAATTCCTGTTTATTCAGAATTGTTCTTTGATCTGCATGGGTGAGAGTAGTCCAACAACACTGCTCAATAAGGTTTCCATTTTTGGATAAGACCAGATAGATAGCTGAGGACATAGCCCTGCGAGATGGAATTCACTCCTAGCTATTTTAGGGTTAACAGATAGGTTGTTCTCTTAAGTGCTGATTTCAGGTCTTGAACAATCGGGGCCCCGCCTTCTTATGATAGAGAAGGACATGATTCATAAATGGTATTATGAATCAGTTGTTCATTAAAGGGTCAGTTGGAGCTTAAAGAACAAGATGTATTTATAAGGGTAAAACAGTAATTTTGACCCCGCAATAAATACGAACAACCTGTGAAGGATCGACTTACTAATTATGATTAACATGAACAGAAATACATCTACAGTGAGGAGAGTGCAACTATCGAGCTATAGGGGTATGTCTCGATGGTTGACGAAAAGTAATTAATTCGGTTTAAAGAGTTTAACCAATTGATTACAAATTGTTAGAGCTTATGATTGGTAGGTTCAATAGGTCCCTCTACTAGCTCATAAATTGGAATAATAAATTGAGTAATTGATTGGATAAATTTTGAATTTAGGGTTATGAATTTGAAATGTTCAAATTCAGTTTTAGGGTTTTTCAATTGATTGTATACGATACAATTAAAACGTTTAATTTAATTGAAATTAAAACGAGATTAGAGAATCAATCAATATTTAAATTATGATTTAAATATTGATTATATGAATTTGAATCATGTTGGTAGAATTGATGTTTTATTAATTTAATATTAAGATATTAAATTAATTAAATTAGTTTTATTTAAATTAATTATATAAAACTAAATTTTAAATTAAAAGTTTTATTTAAATGAAAAATCAATTTTTTTAAAATTATTTTTGAGTTATTGGATTTTTCCCAAAAATTGAAAAAATCCACTAATTTTACATATGGTGTATTATCACCAAATTCCACCATGAACTCTTCAATCAACACCAAATAGGAGCTGCCCTACATGCAATTATGTTCTAATACATGAAAAAGGTCTATATAATGAAGCTTCATGCATGAAAATTAAAAAAGGTAACTGAGTTCATTATCTTTACTGCTATAAAACCAAAACCTTACTTCACCCTCAATAGTTCATCTTCAATTCAACTTGATTAAAGTGTTTCCACCACACATTCCTTATTGAGCATAGTTGAGAAGATCTTGTTAGTGGTCTATCTAAAGAACCCAGCTCAAATTTGTGGAGATTCTGTTGAAATCGTGAAGAGAACTACAAAGGTATTGTCATGTTCAAACACTCTTTTGAAAACTTCATGAGTAGCATGTTTAAAACTTAAATTAAATGTAGTTTAAGTGCTTATTGATTCTTCTGTTGCATGTTATATTACTCCTTCAAGACGTTTATGGGATCTACCTAAAATACAAGTTAATGAACCTGAAGTAGATGTACATCAATGCATAGATCAAGTTGGAGATTTTGAAATGCAAGCACTGCATAGAAGTGACATAAATCCAACTGTGTACTTTGTGAAAGTAGTGATTTGATTGGATAATTTAAAATTTTGATGAACAAGTGGAAGACGTATTAGAAGATGATGAGAATGAAGATGACGAGGAAGATGAAGAAGTTGATGAAGATGAGGAAGATGAAGATGAAGAAGAAGATGAAGATGGGGAAGTTGAGAAAGACGATGAAGAAGAACAACAATAGATTTGATGTGTACCATAGTTACTATATTGATTTTTTTTTATCTTTATTTTTATATACAATTTTATGTCTACAATATAATTTTATGTTCTACAAAAAAATATGTCATCAGATAATGAAGAAAATATTATAGACATGAGTAGGATTACATCATGTGATTGAGTCCAATGGAGGAAGACTTCGTATCTCATGGGATCCAAACCTTGGAAAATTAGTTGGAAAAATTGCAAATATGTTTAGTAGTGAGATCTTTACATTAGTGAGGCGGGTTATCCCCTTGACATGTAAAGGAAAAAAACATATTCCCGAGGACATTTACACCACTATAATCGAACGACTGTTGGTAAGTTCATTTTTAAAAAATATATATATATAGTTTATTACTGAATTATGATGCATATTAATTAATGATTTTTTTTAGAATAAGTTTGACATGGATTGCTCTCAACCACATATTAGAAGCTATATTGAATACAAGATTAGTAATCCAATACACGAAAATTCAGAAAAAACAAAAAGTAGTAGAAACAAACTCTCTTTCAATCATTGTGCTGGAACAAAATCATTTCTATCTCATCGAGCTGAAAAGATATGATATTATACTTTATCCGTGGTTACCTATATTATATTGCTTACAAATATTAAGTATTATTTTTGAAGATAAAGGATGATGGAACTTATTTAAGTCCTATCGACATCTTCTATCAAACTCATTGGTTTGTTGCAAAAGGCTGGACTGGCGATGCAACACGTGAAGCATATGTAAGTACTATTTAAAATATTTTAATAAATAATACGAATTTCAAATGTTTTGATGTTTATGACATTTATTTGTTTGTTTTGAATCATATAGGAGAAAATGATTGCTTTTAAAACTAGAGCAAGAAAACTCAAGTACGCCAATGAGTGATGAAGAAATTATGGAAACCAATTTAGGGAAAAAAATATATATGTTAAAGGGATGAGATATGGACCAAAACCACCTCAAAGTAAGAAAAGAAACGTACTCATAAGATTACGTCCAATCACTCATTTTATATAAACAGTGAGTTTGCTTAAGCTTGATTTTAACTTTTGAAATTGTTGAGAATATGTGAATTGTGTTTGAAATAATTTGATATGTATCTCAATATGTGTGCAGGACTAAATTGGAGCTTATTGGTGATGTAACATTTTGGACTTTTTTTTTTAAGATCACTAGTTAGATGATGACTAATTATGTGCGGAACTTTTTTCTTTTTAAGATAACTAATTGTAGTTTTTTTTTTTTTTTTTTGGTAATGGATATATGGTGGATTTTATGATCATCATTTTAGTATACAGTACAAGTTGCACTCTGATATATTGTTTTAAAACATTATTAAAATTTGTGACGTAACTAAAACGTCACAAGATTGTAACATTGAAAACATGCAACAGTGATCAGAGCAATGCAATGAATATAGGAACTTTGTAGTAGTCTGGAAACGTCTCATACGGTGACTTTTAGTAAACATGGTATAATGCGACTTTCCAAAAACGTCGCATAATGTGGCTTCTTGCAAACGTTGCATTGTGCGACTTTTTGATAATGTCACATCAGGCGACTTCTGATACACCGTCACATAATGCGACTGTCGGACAACGTTGCAGGATGCGACTGCCTAAGCAACGTCGTATTATGCGACGTTTTTATAGCATCATCACATCCTGTGACTTTTTCTAACGTATTGTCGAAAAATACATTCAGTGATGGGCCTTTAGCGACTAAAGCATGTGACGATTAAAATTAGTCGCTAAAACTTTTTTGTAACGAAATTTTGTTTTTAGCTACGAATATTTTTAGTCGTAAAATGTCAAATTTCTTGTAGAGGGAAAAGACAACCATAATAAGGTCAAAGAACACTAATCCAAGGGGGACAGAAGGGAGAGAGAAAAAAAGGTAAGAAAAACTTTTATTGAAAAATTACATCAAATTTTAATTGGGCACAATATTTTCCATTAGTCTGTCAAGATATTTAAAAATGAGTCTTTAAGATCCACTCAAGTATTTTTTTAAACTGAAAATTGTCCAATAAACAATATATATTTAGAAACGAGCACTAAGATGCACCCGTGTAATTCTAGGATGGTCAATTTGGAATGTTGAAACTTTAACTCAAGAAGAAATCAAATGAACCCAAAATTGTCGACTATGCAAGATATCTAGAAACAAGTCTTAAGATACACCTGCCTTAAAATGCAAGTGTAATTTGATGGTTGACTAAGAACGTCGAAACTTTGGCTCGAGAAGAAATCAAATGAACGAAAATAAACCCTAAATTATCGTATCGAATATGGACATTGGTTTCTTCACTTTCATCACAAGAAAATCTCCGTTTCTGTAATTTCATACTATGGAACAATAATGATGAGATTAACATGCCAAGACATTTTCCTTTACTTCGAGTATAAAATGTCAAATACCCTTTCTGAATAATGAAAATATCAGAATAAAACAAGCATTACAAAACTTAATATTAAGGTTTTTGCACATTGATACATTCAAATACTGAGACAGGGCGTTCCAAATCATAATTTGATTCCAATCCAAATCCAAAAACATATGACGATCATTTTGTACAAGTAAAACTTAAGCATTTCCAAAGTCAAAAGAGAGATAATTCAGATCTTTTGGAGAGTTTGTGGTCATTGGATGGAGGAGTTTTGGTAGGTGAACGAACCCGACTGCGACTGCTGCTACTTCGGCATCTGCATCCTTCATTATTAAGCCATCTGCAGGACTTCATGGCTACGATCGGGATGGCAGACTCCAACTTCGAGTTCTTACAATTAACACGTTAAGTAACACATCACAAGTACTTGACCATACCACGACCCTCAACGCTGAGTTTTGTTGCTTGAAGCTGTTTTTTCTTTGGAGCCTTCAACTGCTGCAACTTTTTGTTCATCTGACGTGGATGATAGAAATTTGAGATCAGTATGGAGCATATAATAGGCAAGTCCCTGACTAAATCACTAATGCGACATTCTCAATTTTTATGAAAATGTCAAAAATAGTTGAGCAGTTTATCACAACTTGAATGGTGCAAAAATATCTTCTGAAGTTTTTGGAGTGCTTTCAAAATAAAAGTAGATTATAGACACTTAAGCCTCGTTTGGTAACCATTTGGTTTTTAGTTTAGAAACATTCCTTCCACCTCTAAATTTCTTACTTTGTTATTTACTTTCTACCAATATTTTTAAAAACCAAACTAAGTTTGAAAACTAAAAAAAGTAGTTTTTTAAAAACTTCCTTTTGTTTTTAAAATTTGGCTAATATTCAACTTTTTTTTACTTAAAAAAGATGAAAACCATTGTAAGAAATTGAGAGGATATAGGTTTAATTTTCAAAAATCAAAAACCAAAAATAAAATGTTTATCAAACAGAACCTTGGTTTTTAGTTTGAAATTAAACCTATAAACAAATATCCCTTCCACCTCTAAATTTCTTGCTTCGTTATCTACTTGTTGCCAATGTTCTAAAAAACCAAGCAAAAATTTTGCTAAAAAAGTAACTTTAAAAAAAAAAAAAAAAAATTTGTTTTTAGAATTTGACTAAGAATTCAACTTTTTCTTAAAAAAAAAGATGCAAACCATGGTAAGAAATTGGAAAAAAAAAAAAAAGAAAAAAAAGAAGAAAAAAAAAAGACATTGTTACCAAACGGCCTTAAAGATGAGTTCTACATCCCAAAAAATGTTTTTAGGGTGCTTCCCTAACCAGTACATGTGAACCCAAACATTTAAAATCCAGTCCAAGAGAAAAGAAGACTCCAGCTCAAAAAGGAAAACTAACCTTCATGCGACGTTGATCTTGCACGGCTTGCTTAGCACGAGCTCTGATTTCATCTGGATCTATCTTAGATTGGGGTCGGATAACAAAATCCAACGGTGTTGCTTCTGGCCGTGAAGCATGTTGCCTTGAGGATGACTGACCAGACTTGCGTCCCCTGGCATCGATGTCACATCACAAATAAAGATCTCGATAAAGAACAAGCAGAAAAATGGTATTGAACAAGAATAAAATTGAATTAGGATTTAGAACTTGCAAGAGGTATGCAACTAAAGTATAAATAACATCGAATCTTACTGTGAGAATTCATCCAAGTCAAGATCCCCATCTCGAGATTCCATTCCAGCAGCTTTGTTTCCCGACCTTCAAAAATGTTTTACAGCAGAGAGTTCCCTTAATACTTAAAAAGCAACAGAAGAAAAGTAGTTGGCGAAAGAAGAAAAGAAAATTAAAGATAAAGAACAGTACTTTTTCGCCAATGGTCTTCTGAAGGGCACCCTCTCATCTTCCACATTTCTCATGTCCTCAAATCTAGTACTTTTGTTAAATATGGGTCGACTCTGCAATTACACGAAATGCCAACATGGATCCATAAGTTAGAAATTTTGGCAGTGAAGAATCCAACTAATACATTCTTTCTTCCCTTGAGAGCACAACGTGAAGCCAGTAAACATTGCAAACTCATTTAAATAAAACCATGCATGAAAGTATAATAAAATTGGAAGCTACATGCATAATTCTCGAAGGCAGAAAATAAGCACCAAAATCCCACTAACATCGTCCATCTTCAGAACAATCCCAAAGCCAGAAAACAGTAAGAACTCTTACAAATAGAAACAATGCATGACAACGCAATTAAGTTGGAAGTGACAGCATTGCTTGAAACAACATCTATTATGGTGTATGAAGAAAATAATCAAGAAGTAATTCCCAAATTATACATAAAACGATGCCCACTAAACCACACTAGTATTCTGCTTCCAGCTTCTCTCTACTTTCATGAGAAAGAGGGAGAGTAAAACTATCTTCTAGGACGCATCACAAAATAAAAAACTGCAGAGGAAAGGGAAGGGGCAACATTACCCATTGATCTACTAAATCTTTTGCAAGTTTCCGGTTGGATGTTGTTTCCTCATCAGATTTTGACAGAAACATAATAACCTACAGAAAGTACATCATAATCACGCTTTATTTCTAACTGGTGAAAAGGAGGAAAAATCAGGAATTGGGAAAATCACTAAAGATGACCTTGCACTAACCTTTCCAAGGCCACTCTTCTTCAGCTGCTCTCTTCTATCATATTGTTCAAGATCAATTGGAAACTAAGAAAAAGAATCCAGCGTTCAGTGTTATTAAAATGTCTTCAATAACCACTATACTATAAGTTGTTAAAAGAATAGAAATTTCATTTACATCAGTCAAAATTTTCAAGATTGCTTCCCGGATATTTATATTAGGCAAACTCCCATCTGGTAGAGGTTCAAGCCAATTCTTTAGAAGGGTTAGCACTCCGTGATCCAAGAATTCTTGTTGAAGCTGCTTCCTGTGACGGACAATCAAATATTAAACAATACACATATATAAGAATAGATAAACAATTGGAACAGCTTATTGTAATACCATAAATTTTGTAAGCTTCACACATCAGTGAAATTATTTTTAAAAAAATAAATAAATAATTACGTACTTTGCAAGAACATCAGTGAGGAGTGGCAACTTTTTCAGTTTATTGACAGCAGGTTTCCCCTGCCTGTTAAGGTCGGCATCCTCTTCGGCAGTGACCTCAAGCTCGGCCATCACATTCTCCACTAGCAATGCTATTTCTGCAGGACTTTTCTCATTCTTCTTCTTCTTCTTACCCATCTTGAAGAGCTCATTAATTTCATCATCTTCCTCACCTTCCTCGGCCTATCAGAACCCAAAAAGAAAAGTGTGTTGTTGAAAGAACATCATGGCCAGTAAATTTTTGTTTTTTTTAAAAGAAAAGCAGTAAATTTCTGTTATAAGAATATCGAGGCCATAAATTTATTACTAGATATATTCAAATACAGAGTGCTGCTGATTGCTTTACAAGAAATAAAGTAAATGCAGGTCTTCTAATGAAGACAGAACTCCACTTTTATCCTTTAACAAGTTCGTACAGTTCTTCCAATTATGCATTACTACATATTACATGCACAGTTCTTAAACTTGCATATCACCATGACAAAATTAGACATATAATTCATGACATTAGGTTGTCAAAAGAATAAATAATACGGACCTCTGGAGCATAGCGGGGAGAGCGTGGCTCGTCATCACTTCCATACCGATCAGCAGGATCCACACCACTATCATCTATAAAATTATCATCATCAACTGTTCTGGTACCTTCTTGATCGTCCTTTTACAACAAGAGAAAACCCAGTTTAAAAACATCTAACCCAGAACTGTTGGCTGCTTCCATACAGGTAACTAAGTTCAAAAGGCATTCAACATCTTGAGATCATGGATACTTTATTTGATGGAAAGAGATTATTGAGATCATGGACACTTTAAGTGTCTTCATAGAATCTAAAATTTCAGTATAAAGGCTGATTTAGAGGGGGAAAAAACTGTAGAGATGACATCATTCTACAAGCTCAAGAAAAGAAGCCCCATATATTCGTATCTAGCAAATAGTCATTAAGCTATTCTTCATCAAAAACAAAAGGAAGTTCATCACTGAATATATGATATAAAGTTTCAAAAGGGTGCTAAGCAATTTAGATTGCACTTATATGGTTATAAGCTTTTGAAATCATGTATTGAAGCAGACCTGACAGGGCACCTGCAGACTAAAATCACACGCTAGAATTCCCATATTCAAGTATAAGGAAATATGTACAAATACAATAAACATTTGACACTTCAAGAAGATACTGTGTCCCATAAACACCTCATACAATAGACATTTGACACTTCAAGAAGAATGCAAAGTTCTTACATCAGAAGCGCCACCAGCAATAGTCTCCCACATCTCCTTGACATCCCCATCCTGATCCTTCATCCCCTTCCCCGAAAAGGCTTTCTTCGATAATCTGTTCTTGCCTCCACTACCACTTCCAAGCCTTTTATCTCCTTTGAATCTCTTCTCCTTTTTCCCACTACTAATCCCCTTCTTCCTTTTCCTCTCCTCCGAACCCTCCCTCACAAACTGGTCCGGCGTAAAGTCCCTCGCTTCATCATAATCGTCTAAATTAGAGGGCACAGTACCCTTACCAGCTAAACTCTTTTTGATCAACCTCTTCCTAGGCCTGGCCTGGGAATCCTCCGCATCATAGACAGGAGTCTGAGATCGCTGTCGTCCACTCCAATCACCAATATCCTCATCTAATAGTTCGTCAGGATTGTATGGTTCAGGGGATTGCTCACCGTCTGACTGTATATGGTCAAAGTCCATCAATGGTTCACCATCCTCGTCACGGTACCTGGTACAAACACAATCCTCAAAAAAAAAAAAAAAAAAAGAACCCAATTCACACTTGAAAACCCTAATTCAATCAAATTCAAGTGCTTACGGATCATCTTCGTAACCCATTGGCGACGATAAAAATTGCAAGCAGAAATTGACCAAGCAGTAAACTCGATCGTCGGGATCGAGAACTCGAGTCGATCTCGATCACAGCTAAACCGTCCCAAATGCAACTTCGCTGCCGATCGGAGACGAAGATATTGAGTGATTCGTTTGTCGATTGGGGGAACGAAACAAAAACATCAATAATTCAGCATTCTATTCAATAAATGGGTGAATAAAATTGACTTTCGAGGTTAGGAAAGCGGCAAATAAATGCATATAATATCGATAATAACAAAATAAAAAATATATATCATAAAGAAACGTGCCCAGAAAAGAAGAGGAAAAGCTTCAAGAACCAAACAATGGCGAGCTTCGGGATTGCAAAAGAGACTGAGATTGACGAACAGAGAAAAAAAATTCTGTGAGAACGAATGAATGGTGCGTTGCTCCCGAAGTGCGTATGGAGGCAAAGAAGACGATAGAAGAAGAGGTGGGAAGTTCCAAGGGGGATTTTATTTTCCTTCCTTTGTTTTGCCAAATTAACAACTTTGGTGCTTGCGATATAAAGATTTTTTTTAAAAGAAAAAAAATGGCTATTAGTAGGGTGTACATGAGTTTGGATTGAGTTGAGGGTATTTTCTTTTTACCAATCCAAAAATTCGTGTTGGGTTCGGTTATAACTTATTTTTTATTTTTAATGAAAAATATGTAAATTGATACA
Source organism: Benincasa hispida (assembly GCF_009727055.1). Lineage (NCBI taxonomy): Eukaryota > Viridiplantae > Streptophyta > Magnoliopsida > Cucurbitales > Cucurbitaceae > Benincasa > Benincasa hispida. Next base: position 9,182,090 of record NC_052353.1, read on the forward strand.
CAACCCATGACTAATAACTAAAATCTCATAAGATTCTAAATACCAAATATTTATTATATGTATTGTAAATTTTAAACAAAGACAAATATCATAATAATTCTAAAAGAAAAATATTAAATATTCAAAAATTGATCAGTACAAAGAAATCAAATTTTAAACAAAGAGGAATATATATATTTATATAAAAAAAATTCGGGTTGGATTGGGTCATCCCAAATTTTTTTAACCAACCCACAACTCAACCCAATAAAAATAGAAAAATTCAACCCAACCCAATCTAAGAACAAAATTAACCCAACCCAACCCTTACATATTGGGTTGGATAGTCCGGATTATTCAGATTGTCTGGTTATTTGAACACCCCTAGCTATCAGTAAATAATATTTATAATTAAATTTAAAAGAATTTAAAAGAATACATTCTATATCTCTCATATTATCTAAAATATATATTTAATTCGTGTTAAAAGAAAAGAATCTTTAAAAAAAATCTCATCTTATCTAAAGTTCTATTATTCACATTAAATATTGTTAGATTTTCAAAAAAGAATTACATTTTATCTTCCATTTATATTAAGAAAAAATCTTAAATTATCTATAAAAATCATTTAATTCAAGAAGTTCTTTTTGTTAAATGCATAAGAAATTCTTAAAAATTAATTTATTTAATAATTTCGAGATTTGATTTAAGATTAAATTGAATCAAATTTTGAATTTTAAATTAAGCTCTGAGTTCTCCTTTTTCCTTTTTCCTTTTTTTTTTTTTCCATATTTGGTATATTTCATTATAGTTTTTTTTACAAATATTAATTTATACCTGTTGAATGAGAAATTTTGGATCAAGTACAAGTCACCACGTCGTTTGCTAAATTAACGACGAATTTCTAAATCATTACTTTGGGTCCAATTAGAAGTTGACACATGTCCCGAATTGAATTGAAGACAAGTTTCAATGACGTCACGCGGATGAATCAGATGAGGTTAAATTGGTCCGATTTGATATTACTATTTGGGCATAAAGTCCAAACTACAAAAAAAGTGGAATTAGACCCAAATTCCAGATCAGACCTAAAACCAACTAATTGGGCCCAAGGGTCAGGCCCATGGACCCACCAAGCCCACGAAACCCACCTGAGAACTCTATAAATAGAAAAGTTATCTTCATTTGTAAGGACAATATTTTCTACATTCAGAAGACCCAGAGAGAATTCACTAACAAGTAGAGGACTCCTGAAGGCTCCTGGAGCTACATTCCAAAACTTCTACTTCAAGCTTCCAAGACTCCTGAAGTTGCACTCCTATAAGGCAAAAGACCTTTGAAGACACAAATACTCTTTCAAGACTTCTACTTCAAGCTTCCAAGACTCCTGAAGCTGCATTCCTATGAGGCAAAAGACTTTTGAAGACACAAATACTCTTTCAAGACTTCTACTTCAAGCTTCCAAGACTCCTGAAGCTGCATTCCTATGAGGCAGAAGACTTTTGAAGACACAAATACTCTTCCAAGACTTCTACTTCAAGCTTCCAAGACTCTTGAAGCTGCACCTATAAGGCAGAAGACCTTTGAAGACACAAATACTCTTCCAAGACTTCTACTTTAAGTTTCTAAGACTCATGAAGCTGCACCCCTATAAGGCAGAAGACCTTTGAAGATACAAATACTCTTCCAAGACTTCTACTACAAGCTTCCAAGACTCCTGAAGTTGCACTCCTATAAGGCAGAAGATCTTTGAAGACACAAATACTTTTCCAAGACTTCTACTTCAAGCTTCCAAGACTCCTGAAGCTGCACTCCTATAAGACAGAAGACCTTTGAAGACACAAATACTCTTCCAAGACTTCTACTTCAAGAATGTTCAGTGTTTTCCTTCTCCAAGTCAAGCATATTCACCCAACTGAGAGAGAATTAAAGGATCAAGTATTAGTGATCGAACCATATCGCATCAAATCAACTCCAACATCAACACCAACTTAAGTTCAACTCCATGAAACACGTTTCTCCGGAAACCTCGTGCGAACAAATTAGCACGTCCAATGGGACATCTCTACCTCTCATCTCTCTCTCGTCATCCGAGACAAGAAGTCTACAAATGGCACCAAAGAAAGTTGCATCCAAATCTACCATCGCAAGCAACACTTACATAAGCTCTGTCATCACAGAGGAAATCTGGGACCAGCTGATGGAATCTCCTAAAGGCGGGATCGTCATCAGAAAAAATCCTCGACAAACTATTGCTTCTGCTACTGATCTATCAGGAGAAAGAATCACATCTTGATGTAGTGTCTGTCATGATGACTGACGTAACGACTGAGTCGACCATGGTAGAGATGGAAGATAAACCTCCTAATGAAGGCTGTAGAGGAGCGAGATCATGAAATCGCTGCTTTAAGAGATCAGATACAGGCTCGAGATACTGCTGAATCAAGTCAATCCCCAGCTACAAAAGCCAATGACAAAGGAAAGATTGTCTTGTAGGAAAGTCAGCCACCATAATCCACCTCTGTTGCCTCCCTTTCAGTTCAACAACTCCAGGATATGATCACAAACTCCATAAGAGCTCAGTACGGAGGACCGTTGCAAACTTCCTTTATGTACTCGATGACATATACCAAGAGAATCGACAACCTGAGAATGCCAGCTGGGCATCCAAAACAACATGTTGTACACTTCATTGAAACCTGCAAAAATGCAGGAACCAGAGGAGACCAACTAGTCAAGCAGTTTGTCTGTACCTTGAAAGGAAATTCTTTCGATTGGTATACTGATTTGGAGCCAGAAGTGATTGATAGTTGGGAACAACTAGAAAGAGAGTTCATGAACCGCTTCTACAGTACAAAGCATATTGTTAGCATGATGGAGCTGACAAACACCAAACAATGGAAGGGAGAGACAGTCATCGATTACATCAACCGATGGAGAGCTTTAAGTCTGGATTGCAAAGATAGACTTACTGAATTATTTGCAGTGGAGATGTGCACTCAAGGCATGCACTGGGAACTTCTCTACATCCTACAAGGGATAAAACCTCGTACGTTTGAGGAGCTGACAACACGAGCTCATGATATGGAGCTGAGCATTGCCAATAAGGGAACTAAAGATTTCTTAGTCTCTGAAGGGATAAAATACAGAAATGATGCCAAGGGCGCTGAAAAGATCGTGTGTAGTGCCACAAAAGAATCTATGGTCGTTCATGTGACCCCGCTGAAATTTTCCTCCAAAGGAAAATAAACAAAATTTGAAAGAAGGCACAATGAGGGCGAGAAGCGTAGTCCAACTCTTAAAGAACGATAAGAGAAGGTTTATCCATTCCCTAACTCTGATGTGGCAGATATGTTGGAGCAACTACTAGAGAAGCAACTTATTCAGCTACCGGAATGCAAGCAGCCGGAACAAGAAGGAAAAATAGATGATCCTAACTACTGCAAGTATCATCGGGTCATTAGTCACCCAGTTGAAAGGTGCTTCGTGCTGAAGGAACGAATTATGAAGTTGGTTCATGAAAAGAAGATTGAGCTAGATTTGGATGAAGTAGCTCAGACAAATCTCGCTACAGTAGCGGCGACTTCAAATGTTCCAATATTGTCTGTGTCCCATGGTGAAAGACAAAGTCCGATCCATTTTGGAAAAGTCGAACTTATAGTTGTTCGGTTCCAACAAGAGATTCAAACAGCAAATTCTGAAAAGAAAGATGAGCTTTTTGAAGATGACAACGAAGGGTGGATAATAGTGACTCATCGAAAGAGAAGATAACCAAACTCCACCCAAAAAGAGTCGCGTTCCTATCAAAGCTATAGAAGAAGAAACAAGACTCATAAAAAGAAAGGCAAAAAGATAACACGGAAGTCTAAGCCTGTTAAGAAAGAAGACAAAGACTTCCCTCAATTCCGACGGCCGGCAACTTCGGCAGAATTTCTCCCAAGAATCTTTCTCAATAATCATCCAGAGAAAGTATCAGAAGTTATATTGCATGTCACACTGTCGGCATAGTGGAAGTCGACAACAATCATGTGACTGCTGAAGAAGTTAAAGACTTAGAAGAAATGAAGCAAAGAACTTTTGTCTTCGATCGTATTAAGCCTTCAAGTGCTCGATCTTCAGTCTTTCAAAGATTGAGTATCGCCACGGTAGGAGAAGAAGACCAATGTCCAACGACTACTTCTGCTCGAACTTTAGCCTTCAAAAGGCTAAGTATATCCACATCAAAGAAAGATCAGCCTCCAGCATCTGCTTTTTATCGTCTCAAGACAACAAGCGATCAACGTAAAGGAAGGATGAAAATCTTGAAGCCAACATCATTCCATGAAGAAAACGACGACAAAAAAATTCACAGTCGTGTCCCTTCACGCATGAAGAGAAAATTTTCTGTTGACATAAGTACAGAAGGTTCCTTGATGGTGAAGCCAAAACTCATCATATTGACGAAACCTACAAATGAAGAGGATAATCAAAACCATGATGAAATAAGAGCTTCTGAAGTTTAAATAAAGAAGCTTCTCATTGCACGAGCCTAAACTGCATGATGCTCCTAGCCCACATGAGCTTAAAATGTGAACAGCGCCAAAAAAAAAAATTGTATGAACTACGTTACGACTTGATCCCTTTCATTATAAAGGGTACGTAGGCAACTTAAAGAAATTTAAGTTCAGTTGTGCATAAAAAGAAAAAAAAAATTCTCTTCGAACTACATTATGACTTGATCCCTATCATTAAGAAGGGTATGTAGGCAGCTTGAAAGAAACTTCAAGTTCAGTTCAGTTAAAAAAAAAAAAAAAATGAACTACGTCATGATTCGATCCCTTTCTTTAAAGGTACGAAAGAAACTTAAAGAAATTTAAGTTTAGTTCATCAGAAGAGGTACCACAACCACCTAAGTATAATACTACAAGATTGATGTTGATCATCCCCGTCAAAGAATGACACTTCAGATTGAAGACGTTCATCCCTATTGGGGGTAACACAATGGGTTGAAGATGTTCATCCCTCGTAAGGAGCCAACACAATAAATAATAGGCACACACGTGGAATGTGCTTCGCTTCCTCTTTAAAAGTAAACTTATATGTTCCCTCATCTTCAAGTTTAGAGGCTTCATCGATGCTCCATCTTCACGCTTAAAGTCGTGAAGTCGAGCTCAATGTAAAGATTCATCGATGCTTCATCAAACTCAAATGCAAAGGATTTGTTGATGCTTTGTCAAACTCAAATGCAAAGGTCCCGTCGATGCTTCTCCATCTTCAAGTTTAAGGTTGGTGTGCATGGCTCGGCTCCATCTTCAATGACTCGGTCTACAAAATCATGAAGTAGTTTCACTTTATCTCCAAAGTCGTGGTATGGTTTCATTTCCACTCCAAAATGTTGGCGCGACTTCGCTTCATCTCCAAAGTCGTGGCGTGGCTTCGTTTCATCTCCGAACTGATGACACGGTTTCACTTCATCTCCAAACTAATGGGCGACTTCACTCCATCTTCAAAATCGTGGTGCAGTTTCGTTTCCTCTCCAAAATATTGGTACACCTTCACCCCTTCTCCAAAATTGGTGTAACTTCGCTTCCTCTCCAAAAATGTGGGTGTGGTTCTACCTCATATGCGAGATCAAGTTTGGTTTGCCTAGCTCTACCTCATATGCGAGGAAAACTCTGGTCCGTCTGGCTCCGCCTTGTACGCAAGATCCACTCTAGCCAATCTGACTCTGTTCAAAATCTTGATGGCACATTCTTCTTATCTTCAAGGTTTGATGGCATATCCGACTCATCTTCAAATACTCAATGGCATATTTTCCTTATCTTCAAATTTTGATCAAGGAGTAACATAACAAGACAAACCTTTCGAGGATCCTCCCTAGGGTGATCGAATGGGAGAGTTGTATGCCTTTGTGGGGCCCCTCCCATAACGATCAGGATGTACGAACGGTGCTACAAAGTAGACCTTTTCGGGATCCACCTAGGGTGATCGAATGGGAGAGTTGTAAGCCTTTGCGGGGCCCCTCCCATGACGATCAGGATACACGAGCGCACCAAAGACGGGTCGATGAGATTAAAAAAAAAACTTGTTTTGTTGTGCTCCTTTGGTTGCACCGTAACTCCTACAAAAAAAATAGTAGGGGGGCAAGTTAGTAAAAAAAAAAAAAAAGAGAGAGAGAGAGAGAAAATAATAAAATAAAAAAGAACAAAGCTTTCTATTGCAGCTTCCTATTCTTCATTCTTCCTTCTTTCTCTCTTTTCCTCACTTACAGCTTCTTATTGCAATCCAAGTCTGATTGACAAAGGATGGAAAGGACGTAAGAACGAAGAAGATTACACTACAAGATGAAGAAGAGCATGCGTCCTGCCAGTATTTATATAACTAAGTTCGATAGGATGTTTTTTCTACTAATCAGTTGAAATCTGATAAAATCACGGGTTACTCAAACTGAATACTGTTTATTTTGTTGTGGAACTCCGATTCTTGCTGAAATTAGTTAAGAGTCAACAAAAAAAGATCATGCTCGATTGGAGGCTGCTTGAATTAGGGGTCACGATGGAGTTTTGGATCCCTAGATTCAACGGCAAGGAGTTTTAAGCTTACTTGAGAGAATCTGGCATAAGCCAACAGTATGGAGAAGAAAATCTCGCTAAGGCTGGTATCGCTAGCCACAAAGCAAATGGCTACCTGAGATAAAAAATAAAATAAAATAAAATAATAATAATAATAATAATAATAAAAAGGGAGAATCTCGCTCGAAATCCTCTCGCTAGTGTCGCTCTCTCCCACAATCTCGCTCGAAATGCTCTCACTAATCTCTCTCTCTCGCACGATCTCGCTCTCTCTAGTGTCACTCTCTCCCACAATCTCGCTCGAAATGCTTTCGCCGATCTTACTCTCTCCCACGATCTCGCTGGTAATGGTTTGGTATCACTGGTCAGCCTGATCTCGCTGATAATGGCTTGGTATCACTGGTCAGCCTGATCTCACTAATAATGCCTTGGAATCGCTGGTAATGGTCTGATCTCGCTAATAAGGCTGTCTTCCAATACGTTGGCTCTCCAAAATCTCTTCTATTTAAGTTCAAATTCATATTCCATTCAATTTGGAATTAAAATCAACTGTTATTCCAAATCTCAATCTAAAGCCTCTAATCCAAATTTTTATTCTAAATTCAAGCCAGCCAAATCGGGTGAGATAAATGTCAAATCCATCCCAAATTAAAATTTGGCCATATCCAAAATTTTATCAATATTCGAATAGTTAACCTTGATATTGAGTTATGAATAAAATGCCGAGTCAAAATT
>NC_052353.1:9189639-9200226 GCF_009727055.1 Benincasa hispida
AACATAAATTCTACTTTAGTTCAAATTAAAGTTTACTTAGTGAAAGTGTGTCAAACGAACAAGATTTCAAATCAAAATTTTGAGCTAAATTCTCATATTTTGACCATGATGATGCATCAAATTAAAAGAGTCAAAAAATCATACTTTGATCTCAAATTACATTTTTTTCGAGATTCATCCACCTATATACGTGCATAAATCTCGAAAAAGGGGCATTTGTTGAATGAGAAATTTTGGACCAATCACAAGTCACCACGTCGCTTGCTAAAATTAACGATGAATTTCTAAATCATTGACTTTGGTCCAATTAGAAGTTGATACATGTCCCGAATTGAATTGAAGACAAGTTTCGATGACATCACGTGGATGAATCAGATGAGATTAAATTGGTCCAATTTGATATTACTATTTGGGCTTAAAGTTCAAACTACAAAAAAAGTTGAATTGGACCCAAATTCCAGATCAGGTCCAAAACCAACTAATTGGGCCCAAGGATCAGGCCCATGGACCAACCAAACCCATGAAACCTACCTGAGAACTCTATAAATAGAGAAGTTCTCTTCATTTGTAAAGGCAACATTTTCTACACTTAGAAGACCTAGAGAGAATTCACTAACAAGTAGAGGACTCCTGAAGACTCCTGGAGCTGCACTTCTATAAGGCAGAAGACCTTTGAAGACATAAATACTCTTCCAAGACCTTTGAAGACACAAATACTCTTCCAAGACTTCTACTCCAAGCTTCCAAGACTTCTACTTCAAGAACGTTCGGTGCTTTTCTTCTCCAAGTCAAGCATATTCACCTAATTGAGAGAGAATCAGAGGATCAAGTATTAGAGATCGAACCACATCGCATCAAATCAACTCCAACATCAACACCAACTTAAGTTCAACTCCACGAAACACGTTTCTCCTGAAACCTCGTGCGAACAATACCCCTAAACTTTAGGGATTGTATCAATTTAAATCCCAAACTAAGAATTGTATCAATTTAAACCTTAAATTTTGGGTCGTATCAATTTAAATCTTAAACCTTGGGATTGTATCAATTTAAACCCAAAACTAAAAATTATATTAATTTAAACTTTGAAATCTCATATGTGTATTAATTTAAACCTTGAACTTTTATAAATATATCAACTTAAACCCTAAACATTCATGAGTGTATCCAAATAAAACACGATGGGGTTTAAATTGATACAATTATAAAAGTTCAGAGTTTAAATTGATACATTCATAAAAGTTCAAGATTTAAATTGATACAATTATTAATTTAGGGTTTAAACTGATACAATACCCAAAGTTCAGGGGTATAAATTGATATTTGCCTTTCTTTTTTTCCTTTTTGCAGCTCCATGCCATTTTTATTTTGTTTGAGATTGAGATATCTACACTAATCCAATCTTCTCAATTTATCTAATATATTTATCTCTTTTCTTTTGTTAACAACGTGTTTTTATTTCTACAAGTCGATTGAACTCTATTGAAGGTAACTCTCTTTTTTTTCTTTTTTTTTTTTTGGTACATTTGGTTACTGATTTTGTTTTCTTCTTTTTCTATCTCTATAGGTATAGTTTTTTCTTAAGATTTTTTTTTTTTTTTTTTTTTTAAAAATTATTGGTGCACCAATCCCCTATGTGTTGTTTTTTACTTTTTTTTCTTGCACCTTTAAATTTAAGGGTGAGCAACGGTCGGTTTGTCACAAAAATCGGTGCGAAAACCGACCTAACAGTTTAAGAAAATTGAAAATCGTTGTTCAACAAATGGAGGCCTTAAAACCGCATGACCACTGGTCCAAACGCAAACCGACCGGATCTTTGTGTGTGTTTGGTGCAGACTGCAGCAGGGCATGCATGGTGGTGGAGTCGACGATATATGACTTGGTGCAGACTGTAGCATGTTGATGAAGTAACTAGGGTAGAGCGACGACCGGGTTGGCTTCCGGCGAGAGGCAAACAGTAATCGACGTTTTCCGACATGGTGTGCTGAGGATGGAATGGAAGAAACGTGGGCATGCGTGATTGTGGTAACTGGTAGTGCAATGTGCTTAGGAAGGAAGAGCGAAGAAGCATGGTTTTAACTTTTTAACTTTTAGATTTTACTTTATTTTGACTTTTTAAATATATAATATTAATATATTTAGATACTTTGTAATATATTTATTTATTTATTAATAATCGATCACGATCGGAGTCGATTTATTTCTCGGTCGGGGTGGTTGATTTTGAACTATTTTTAAAAAAAATCGACTATGGCTGTTTCAAAGGGAAACCAACGAGTTGCCTTTTATTGAATGAGAATTTTTGGACCAATCACAAATTACCATGTCATTTACTAAATTAATTACGAATTTTCAATTAATTTTTTTAGACTAAAAGAAGTTGACATGTGTCCAAGTTGAAGTTGAAGAATAAATTGGCGAATTCCAATGATGCCACATGTTTCCTTCATAACCGTTGGATTGAATAAAATTAATTTGGTCCTTTGATATAATTAATGGGGCTAAAAGTCCAATTGAGCACAAAAAAAAAGAAGCTTAATTTGACCCAAATGTCAAATAAGGTCTAAATCCAATTAGTTGGGTCTAGTGGCCAGGTCCATGGACCAACCAAGCCTAAGTCCACGAAGCCCACCTGGGAACTCTATCATAGAAGAGTTTTCTTCGTTTGAAAGGGTCAACAATTCTATACTCCAGAGATCCTAAAGAGAATTCCCTACAATCAGAAGACTTATTACTCCTGAAGTCGATCACACTTGAAAACTGAAGTCCTTTGGAGATACAGGCATTCTTCTAGGACTCTAACCTCAACAACATCCACACATTTTGCTTCCATACATCAAGCGTTCGCATTCAACTGAGAGAGAATTAGAGGATTAAGTACTAGAGATCGAACCACATTCATATCAAATCTACATCAACACAAGTTCAACTCCACTAAATACATTTCTCCAGAAGCCTCATGCAAACATTGATCCTCCAAAAAGATTATCAAGCCCAAATGTTGATCATCTAATAAGATCATCAAGCCTAGTGGTCGATCATCCTAGAAGATCAACGAGTTCAAAGGTCGATCGTCCCAGAAGATCATCAAATCCAAAGGTCGATCACCCCAAAAGATCATCAAGCCCAAAGATTGATCATCTAAAAAGATCAACAACAAAGGCCAATCATCAAAGAAGATCCACAAGCCTAAAGGTCGATCATCCAAGAAGATCCACAAGCCCAACGGTCGATCATTCAAGAGATTAATGTTAGATTTTATGTCCTAAAACTCGTGGTTTGTAAACATTAAACATATTCTATTATTAATAAAGATGTGCTGAGATTTATTCAATAAAGTTGTTATTGAATATATAAATTGCATATTTCGTTTTCGAAAATCCTAAATCCAATAAACTAAGATCCATGTCAATAACATGAATACTTGGACTTTATGTAGAGACATAAAAGTGTATCGAGTTCTTGTAAATAGCCTAAACGGTCTATAATATACGAATAAGGCTGGGTATCTTATTCTGAAGACACAATCGGATGCGGCCCAGTTTGTATTTAGTACAAACGATGTGATCATAAATCGTTCATGTAGAGACATGCGAGTGGTGGCGTCCTATGCAAAGAGTTTGTATAAGACCAGGCAAGAAATAAAGTCACTCCTACTTTATAACATCGTTTACTATTTAAAACTGATTTTTTTGAAATACGATAACCTAGGAAACTTGACCTTAATCTTGAGCCAACTATGAACTTCTATTTATCCGAGATTGTCCTTAGATCTGCATGGGTGAGAATGGCTCATCAGCGCCGACTCAATATGCCTCCAATTTCAGGGGGTAAAACTTAGTAGATAGCTGGGGACATAAGGTGCAAGACGAAATTCACTCCTACCCACTTCTAGGGATAGTAGAGAGGTTGTTCCTTTAAGTGCTCACTTCAGGTCTTAAATAAGGGGTCGTACCCTCTCATTGGCCTGAAAGGACTCGGTTTAGTGACTGGATCACAAACCAATTGCTCATTAGAGAATCAGTGTGATTTAAGGAACAAGAGATAATTACGGGGGCAAAACGGATATTTGACCCATCCGTAATTACGAACGACCAGTGAAGGGTTGATTTACTGATGATGGTTATATCGAGTGGGCAGAAATATATCTACAGTAAGGAGAGTGCAACTATTGGGCTATAGTGGAGTGTCCCAATAGTTAATGAATGTTGGTTAACTAGGTTAATGAGTTTAGTTGGTTAATCTTAGATCATTGGAACTCATGGTCTGTAGGTCCATTAGATTTTCCTACTAGCTCATATCGGACTAAACCTTAGAACAGTTTGACGAACGAGTTCAAAGTTTTCAAATTCGATTTTTGGGAGTAAAGTGTTAAATATATATGATATATTTAACTTAATGTTTAATTATGAATTAAACACATATATAGAGAGAGAGATATTTAAATAAGATTTGGATATCGGGTTTTTTCAATAGGAATTCAAGAACGGTCAATCATGATTGATCAGGATTAGTGTGGTTTTAATACTAAATTAATTAAACAATTTAAATTAATTATTTAAATTAATTTTAAATTAAAGAGGTCAAAATTGGAATGAAAGTCAAAATTGTTGACTAGGTCAAAATTGGAATAAAAGTAAAAAATGTTTACTAGGTCAAAATTGAAATGAAAGTCAAAATTGTTTACTAGGTCAAAATTTGAATAAGAGTCAAAATTATTGACAATGTCAAGATTGGAATAAAAATCAAAATTGTTGATTAGGTCAAAATTGAAATAAAGTCAAAATGCTGACTATAGATCTTGAGAGTCAAAGTTTGACAAGTTGACCAATTTAGTGGAAAAATCCAAGATTGACTTAGTGGGAAAATCTAAGTTTTAGTGGATTTGATCAAAACAATTTTCCGAGTGTTCATCCCACATTAAGACACTAATCTCACTTAGGGTTAATGGATTTTTAAGTGTCAAATTGTCATTAACTCAACTTTGCATGATTTTTATGATTTTGCCTATAAATAGAATGATTCTATGAAGTTTAATCTTCTTAATCAAGTGGAAAATCTTGAAAATTATTGAAAAACCCTAACCCTAATTATCTCTCAAACCTTTATGTAATTTCTCTCCAAGTTTTGTCATTCACCGGATTCCACCATATCGTTCTAAGGTCGAAGAATAGTAAAAAAGACTCTCGTGATGGTCTACGAACCGATCGTGGGAAGAATTGATGAAAACCAAAAAGGATTTTTGGGCGACAAAGGTTGTTTATTCTAACCCTAATTAAGTTTTGGACATTCATGCTTATTTCCTATAAATTAATGAAATTATAGTGCTTAAGATCTAAATTGCTTCCGCATGTGAATAGTTAACTCCTTTAAATGGTATCAGAGCATGCTTAAAGTACTCAATTTTGGTTTTAAATTGGTGGGTAATTGTTCGTGTGATGGATGCATGTGTGCTAAAATGGATTTTTGGTCTTTGGCATATTTTTTCTTTCAATTTGTAATAATTATTATAATTACCTCATGTTTAATGACTTTAATTATTGGGGTTCGTGCCCTAAAGTCTCGTGTCCTGTAGTTTGTAAACAACTTTGTACGAACACTTGTGATGTATAATATATATGATATTTACTTCACCTCTTGACTTTTCATATTTAGATGTTTTTTTATTTTACCATAAACCAATAAACTTAATATCCCTGATTGTCTTTATGTAACTTAAGCATGTATGTAGTAACATACAAGTTGATCATGTCTTAAGTGACAACCAAAATAGTCTTTAGTATATGGATATAGGAGGGAAACTTTGTCCTGGTAACACTATGGACGCGGCTCGCTTTGTGGAATGGTCACAAGTGTTGTGACTTATCACAGATGGTCTGATCCTGGTCATTCGTGTGGGGGACATGCGAGTAGGGGCGTCCTATACAAAGAGTTTGTATAAGACCTAATCACGAAGTGTTAACGTCTCGTTATATAACACTGTTCGTGACTGAGACTTCATTTCACTAGGATGACCATAGGTAACATGACCTCAGTCTTGAATGAGTTGGAAACTCTTGCCATTGAGGGTGGTCCTTTGATTTGTATGGGTACGAGTGGCTAGGTCGCTGATTCAAATCTACCATTTTGGGGATTTGTCTGATTTGGGAGCTGGGAACTCAACTACACAAGATGGAATTCACTCCTTCCCCGAGGCAAGGGTAAGTAGATAGATAGATTCCTCAAGGGCTGATTCCAAAACTTGAACGATGTGGCGCCATGCACCTTTTCATGACCCGAGAGGTGTTCACACATAGTAGTACTATGTTGTATTGTTTATTAGAGGGATCAATGGTACTTAAGGAGGAAAATGTAATTACAGGGGCAAAACAGTAAATTGGCATGTTGTAATTACGAGCATCTGTGAAGGGTCATCGTACTGATTATTGGTTATATCCAATGAACATAGAAATATATCTATGGTAAGAAGAGTTCAACTGTCGGTCTTTACTAGAATGTTTGGCAGTTAACAGATGGTGGATATCATGACTAAAGAGTTTAGTCAGTTATTCATGCACCGTTGGAACTTCGAGCCATAGGTCTATAAGGTCCCTTGATAGCTTGGATACAAGTTGAGAATCAGTTTTTGGGTTAGTTTAAAATGTTCAAATTGACAAGAGGGAGTTTGATTATATATGATATAATTGTACGAGTTAATTAAATATGATATAATTAACTTTATGTATGAGATACATTAATTTGGAGGAAATTGGATATAAATATGATTTATATCTAGTAGAGGAAAGTATTATAATTAATATATGATATTAATTTATATGTTATGAATATGATAAGATAGCCTTCATTGGACGGTTACAAAGGAAATGGGAAGATGTCTCTTTTGTTCTAAATAACGGATGAGTGCATTATAAATAGCTGACGGTGTGTTAATCTCGAAAGGCACGAACATTGTGAAAAAGATAGTGTCATCGTTTAGAAAATCAGTGTCTATACGATAGTGATTGCACGATCGCTTACATATACGATATTGCTAAGTGATCATTTACCGATTACACCGTCACACGCTATTAACTAAACGATTGTTTACCGTTTCTTAAGCGATCGTTTAGCTCCTGATATTTACTAAATGATCGTATAGACGATCACTTAGTTTTTCCTACGTGATTGTTTGGACAATCGCTCACCTTTTTCCTACACAATCGTTTATACAATCGCTTACCCTTTCTTACATGATCGTTAAGATGATCGCTTACTTTTTCCTACATGATCGTATACTTTACCTAAACAATCAAGCATCTTGTCTATGTGATAGACGACCTCATCTTCCACTTGCTTGATCGTTGTGTACAGTCTCTCTTCCTCCTTCCATCTACCAAATCCGAACAAAGCCCACACTTTGGATTCTCACTCAATGAATACTGAGGGCTCTGACTGGTGTTCTCTTCTACGTTTTCTTCTGTCCGAGTGGTAATTGTTCGAGATAGACGGTTGGGTTTAAAACTTGCTGTGAAGAAGAAATCTTCATCTGGTGTGATCTCTTGATTTCTTTAGCATTATGAATGCATATTAGTATGTTTTGAATGTATATGCGGTAATTTTGTCACAATTAATTGGAAAGATCTGCTTCCGCTCGTAGGTACTCTTGTGTAAAGGTTCCTTTAATTGGTTTTCTGATATTTCAATTCATTGCTGCAAAAAAATTGCAAATACGTTCTTGGTGGGTGCATTTCTACTGTTTAATCATTAAATTGTTGTGGATGTGCAGATTTATGGATGTTTTCGTGGATGTTAGCCTCGGTTTGATTTAATTCTTTTATATTTGCGGTTGTTTGTAAAGGCCCCTACGTTTTTGGGCATTCATAATCGTTATCAACTCTCTAATTCAAAGTCTGTTTGAGTTTTGAGTTGTTCGTTAAGAAGATCTGTGCAAACATTGTGGTTCTTCGAGGAAGGAGACGGTCAAGGGTTGATCTCATCGTGCAGACGATAGAGTACGCGATCACTGTTTATCGTATTGGTTAGACGATGGGGTATGAGATCAAGGTTGATCGCATCGTGCAGATGAAGGGTACGCGATCGCTAATGATCGCATAGTGTAGACGATCAGGTAAGCGATCAAGGTTGATCGCATCGTGTCAACAATCGGTTAAGTGATCGCTGAGTATCGGGTTGTGTAGATGATGGGACGCTCGCATTCCACTTGACGCGCTATACGCTATAGACGATTGTTTTTGGTCAGCAAGCTTCATCGCTTAGTAACTGACTAAAAGATTGTTAGTAATGCAAGGTAAATTGTTTACCTGTCGCCGTGTTAAGTTCGCATCGACGATCGTTTTTGGTCAACAAGCTTCATCGCTTAGTAACTGACTAAATGGTCGCTTAGTAACGCAAGGTAAATCGTTTACCTGTCGCCATACATTTAAGATCGCATAGACGATCGTTTTTTGTCAGCAAACTTCATCGCTTAGTAACTGACTAACGATCACTTAGTAACGTAAGGTAAATCATTTACCTGTCGCCGTGTGTTAAGTGGTCGCATTGATGATGTTTTGGTCCAGCAAGCTTCATTTGCTTAGTAACTGACTAAACGATCAATTAGTATCACAAGGTTAATCGTTTACCTGTCGCCGCTGTAATTATCGCATAGACGATCGTTTTGAGTTAGCAAGCTTCATAGCTTAGTAACTGACTAACGATCGTAATACTCAACCGTAATTGTTTACTCTTGTCGCCGTGCTAAGTGATGTGCATAGACATCGTTATTGGTCAGCAAGCTCATCGCCTTCAGTAAACTGACTGGAACGATCGCTTAGTAACGCAAGGCAATCGTTTACCTGTCGTTGCGTTAAGCGATCGCCTAGACAATCAGGCTTCACGGGCTCGTTGTCGTCTATGCAATCGTTTCAATTTGCTTCTATCGTCTAGTGCATGTTAGATGATCGTCTACCTATGGCATTTACTACACGATGGAGTCCTCCTAGTGGTTCAAGACCCGGTTCATCTGTGAACCGGTTTGCTCGATGAAAAATGTAATAGATGGGGTTATTTCATTCCGATTTTTGTAAAGGCCATCCCGATCCATTAATCCTTTATTTATTACATGCGATGTATGTTTTTAATATGTCATATGGTATGCACATATAGTAAATCCCACCTTGGGTTATGCACTGGTCATGCATCATCTCTTTATTGTAATTGTTATAATTTAGAGAAGCGTGTTTTAATTTACATAAGTGCATGCTCATGCATCATATAATATAAGGATTATATTTATGTATGCTTTATTTATTTAACGTTATAAATACTTCGTTATGTGGGATGGGTGTTTTAGTTGTTTATTTTATAAATGGTTATAAAATGAAAGTAGAACTAAAATAATTAGTAAAAGATTGAGATGTAGTAAGTCTATCTATAGTAGACCTTTTATCGAAGGGGGGTTCTGTCTAGGCAGGGGTATTTAAGATGACAGCAACGGAACACCCCTACCTAGGAACCTACCTTGAAAGGTAATTTAGATAGTTTTGATACGTGCATGCAAATTAAGGTCAGTTCATTAAAGAGTTTAATGTGAATACTTGTATTTTTATTTTTATTTTTTTTATTTTTTTAAATTTCAAAGACAAAAGTTGTTTTTTAGCAAACTTAATAAATAACTTAGATCATCATCAGTAGCCGGATTGTCTAGGTTAATAAACCCCTAGGTAGAACATTCAGTGGGGGGTTCTTGGGGCATTTGATGCTTCATTTTCACCTCTTGCGTTTCTCTCTCACAGTCCACACCGTGAGATCTATCCTCGGCCTTGAGGCACCTTTGGCGTATCCTCCTAACGGATGGTGTTTGGGTAGGTAAATATCAAGGTGGATGGAGAGAGTGTTCATAGTAAATGGGAGTGGAAAATGCGACAGCATATCCCTCGGTCTCCCTCGTTGGATTGAATAAAGTTTCTGGGCATCGCCTCGTGGGACCCTGAGTGTGTCCCTCTATAGGATGGCTATTTTACACGTTTCTTTATTTGATCTCCTGTAAGAGGATAAAGTTACTTAGTCTTTTGTCCTAATATTTTTTTTCCCTACGGTGAGCGCATTAGAGCGGGACTCTAGGGCCGAAAACGAGGGGTTACGCTTATGCAGGATTGATAAGGGTTAACTATTCTGAACTAAACAAATGGTGGCTATTAGGTTTAGTTCCAAAAGTTGGTTCTGCCTAATGGTTGAGAATGTCTCATCCCAGTGAAAGGACATCCGATCACCCCACCGGTGACGTTTGTCCTGCCTCGCTGAGGCATCATTGCAAAATAGAAATCTTTTCACTTAGGGTACTTGGAATCTGTTTTCCTAAAATTAATTGGTTAATTAAAAAAATGTAGTTTTTACAAAGTCTTATAGAAGGTTATTCGTTTTGTTTTCAGCAACGATTTTTAATGGCATCAGCCACTATTAATTTACTTAACGCCGAAAAATTGAATGGCCAAAACTATTCAAGTTGGAAACTCACGACGATACTCATCATCGAGGATTTGAAGTTTGTCCTTATGGAGGAATGTCCTCCTATTCCACCTCAGAACGCTACTCGAAATGTTCGGGGAG